>NW_005187530.1:67521-68920 GCF_000239375.1 Pundamilia nyererei | reverse complement strand
TTTTCAAGGTTACACAGGGATGAATCTCTCAGCCCCTAGCAGTGTTTCATAACTCGTTTCGAAAAGGAATGAGAGTTATGAGGAGCAGGGCTTTTGTAATGTCTAGGCAGAGCTCCTGTTCAGTTTGTGCTGCTCTGGCTTTAGAATTATCCTGCCAAGCTACACGAGCATTTATTAGCCACAGGACAGCCTGTAAATTGCTAAGATTTATTTGTCAAGGCCTGGTAAGGGAAATTTCTCTTGACCTTTCGCTAACAGTCACAGTCACTTGTTGGCTTTATCTGTCCATCTGTGATGAGTTTATCATTGCAATGCATGCCTTCCAGATTACTTCTGCTGCCTTTAAACCTTTCCTTTTTCAGAAGAGCTGGAGACAACGATTTAAAGAACTACTTAAGACTACAGTAATAGTAATACAATACAGTTGCTTTTAAGCTTTTGGTCAAGTAACTGCTGACACTGAGACTGGTCAAACAATAAATCATATCACATCACACAGACACACACAGACTGGCCATTGTGGTCATAAAAAGTTGTGTAAAGCTGCCTTCAAATGGATCTTGTGATAGATGTCATGGAAGGCAAGTCGTTGGTGTTACGCTGGATCACCTCTGCTGCTGGACCAGGCATCATACGACATATTTGTCTCAAACTACAACTACAGCCAAAGTTACTTTGCCACAGATGATGCTGTAAGACAAACAACTCTGGCCCCAAAGTCACATAAATGATAGGGCATTATCTACCTTTATATATACTGAAATTCCTTGTGTGCTCTATTAGGAAGGGCAATCTGCCAAATCAAATGTTCTTGTAAATAAGGGAACAGCCAAAAGAAGCTTTCAGGACTGAAATGTTCATTTTTATGTTGTTGGTTGTTTTGTTTTGTTTTTTCAATTTTACATCCTTTGAAAAATTAGCTTCAGTGGCTTCTGCTATTTCTGAAAACATTCATAACCCCGAGCTTTCAAAATATTTTCATTTCTGAGGTCATAAAAGTTCTCATGAAGATGATAAAGATGATCCTGTCCAAAGACCTCATAAATATTACTTTTTTCTGCCATGGCATTTCTGCTATACATTTAATGTTTTCAGTATCCTGAAAATCTCATATAGACCAAAGTCACCTCGAATGATCACTAATGGAAAATATTTCCTCTGAACCAATAGGATTACATTTGATTGTGCTACATAAATGTTTACTATAGGTAAAGACTTTTGTGCTTGCTCCATGAGCAATAAGCTACAAAAACACAACAGACAGCTTTGCCTCCCCTGTAGTGATGCAGTTGAAATTTCATTGCTGATCAGGTTAAGCAAACACTTGTTTCTCAGCAACAAAATTAGGTGCAACTGTGTGGCTACAAAGCAGCACGTGGACAGCTGTTTTTCAGTGATA
>NW_005187530.1:58227-60075 GCF_000239375.1 Pundamilia nyererei | reverse complement strand
GTGAAAATTAGGCAGATCTAATCCTCCTCTAACCAACCACAATTTTTGATACTTTCACCCTTTGAGTGTTTCAAAGTCCCACTGGCTCTCAGCTCTGCTGCTCCACTGACATCAGACCGGTAGCCCTGCTGTGGACAATCCAGACAAAACATTCCTACTGTCTGAGGTCACCCAGCCACTCAGACCTCCGGCCCAATGTACCAGCTTAGAGCACAAGGCAGCAGTCAGCAGGAGACTGGGCTCCCCATCAAGAGAGATCGCCCGCGTGTTTGTCTGTGATAAAATAGTTAAGCCAATGGACTGAACCTGACAAAACACAGCCTGTCAACAGTGCCAGTGTGATCTCAGCAGATTTTGTTTTCCATAGTTTATCACAAGCTTCCTGTTATTTTAATTTGATTAAAAACCATCTCATCATTATTTTTTTGTGACTTCACAGGCTATGTATATAATGCAGGAAAATGCATAAACGGGAGGTTTTCTTTTTATCATTAATGTTGACAGGCAAACAGCAAGCAGCCTGCAAATGTCTTCAGGGAGGGTGATTTTTCCTACCATACTGCTACACACAAGACTCCTGAGGAATTCTAAGAATTGAGACAACACGACCTTAAAAACAAGGCAGCTAAAGACCAGAGATCAGCTCTCGTGTGGACCTTCGGCTGCAGCAGGTGGCTCCCTTTATAATTTTCTACCTTCTTGAGATTTGGAAATATGATTGATGGAGAGGCGAGCACAAGAACGTTATCTCTGAGTCACATTCTATTTACAGAAAGGAGGAAAAGAGGGAGTCATTTAAATGAAAAAGTATAAGTGGTTGACATGGAGCAAAATGGGTCCCCAAAGGTCTCCCCCTGCCCCCCCACTCCACCCCACCCACGCTCTGACTCACTGGCTTCCACTGAGATTCACTATGCTGGAACTGGACTAAGTAGTGTCACTGGAGCGATGCAGTCATTTTAGCTTTGTTTAAATGAACCCATCAGCTATTGAGACAGAGGACATTAATCCAAAGCCTGGAATCCACACACTGATCTCCACTCTGGAATACAATCTCCGCTATTTCAGCTACTGTTCCTGATGTCAACCCAAAGCTTTTTTTTTAAATCCTTGGGGATTTCCTTAAAAGTCCATTTGTCAGCTTTTTTGATCATCAGGTCTGTTGTTATGAGAACAATGATCCACCAGGGGCTGTGCTTACTCTGTAAAGCCATGATGCAGTCAGCCAACATAAGCAGAGAAGCAACAGTGGGGGAAACAATATCTAGCTCTAGGATATTAATACCGTGACACATATGTTTCTCTCCAAACAATGTGAGTATAAATTGGCTCATGCATCACGTCGGTGAATTGGCAGAAACAGCCTTTTTAAAGGCCAAAAATTAAAACCAGAGGCCTGCTGCAACAACAGGTCCCACCTTACACGCCGCTTCATCTAAACAAATTGCTGCCAAGCGTGAACCCAACCACGACTGATCGATGCTTAGTGAGAGGAGAGAGAATCCAATCCTCCTCTCCCCTTACCCTCTACTTTGTCTGCCTCTTAATTTCTGCTTGTGAAAACTGATTTGTCTTTCAGCACTTTGTCTCTCTCCTTCCTGTCCTGCTGCTCTCCCACACTCTCAGAGTGCCTCATCATCTTTTTCTGTCTTCACCACACATGACAGGGAGTTTCTGCTTGAGGCGTCTCTCTGGCTACTGCCCGTAATGCTCCTTTCCCAGGATGGATGGTGGGACTTTCGCCGCATGTCTGACAGATTTAAATCGATTCGTCCAGAGCCGCTTTCAGCTCTCCTAAAACTGACACCAGTGAGTCTGTCTCTATTCCATGACCAATGCCAGCAGCTC
>NW_005187530.1:32841-57575 GCF_000239375.1 Pundamilia nyererei | reverse complement strand
GTCTAAGCCGTGTCAAAGTGTAGCTACAGCCCTACAGGAGGGCCAGAATTGGCAGTAATTTGAACTTTCAGATAAGAAAACAAACAACAGGCAGTTTTTTCCAGGGTTGCTGTTGACCTGTGCTTCCTGGGAGGGCAGACACGCCCCTCAGAGAGCCAGCGGGCAGGAGACACACAAAAGCATGAGAGGCCGTGTTTAGTTTTACAGCAGTCTATCATCTGAGAAGCATCTTTATCTATGAAGCAAGTCGTGCCTTTTACGTAAGTCCAGTCTGTGTAGCTCCTTTTTCAGTGAAACGGAGGAGTCGAGTTTGCCATTTAGGGTAGTTTTTTTGCATATTCTGTCAAAGCCTCACAGAATCTGACTGTGGAAGGCTAACAAGCTTCACTCCTCCATCTTTGGTGTCTTTGACCAGGAGGAGATTAAGTCAGCCGCTAACAGAGGAAAATGCAACGAGTTACTCGTTGTGGTATGCTTGCAGTCCCAGAGGGAGAGCGTGTGCATGTGGAAAGATCAGTGAGAAACCTAATGTGCAATGACAGTGTGTGCACACGTGGGGCACATTCCCCCCACTGTCAGCTGTGTGGGGTGACCTGCCGTGACATTCCTGGCTTGTGTTGGTGACTGTCACACAATCCAGCTCCAGTTGCTCTGAATACCACTGACCAGCAATAAACTCACTGCCTTTGAGTGTCAGGAAATGATGGAAAGTTATACACATTCACAAATGATTGCTCACGAGCATCATTACTTGGTAATATGAATTAACAGGTATCAGATCATGTGCTAAGGACTATTTTTACTCTTTCTCACTTGGAACATAATAAGCCTGAAGTCTGCTTGGCAAAAAAAAGGAGTTTTTTCCACTTACTCAGAAAAAATCTGGAAAGAGTTCAATGTGAACGTAATTGCTCCGGGCTATCAAAAAGTTCTTGTCTTCCCTCAACAGAGTGCTCCTTCACCCTGGACACAGAGATTTCTGTTAACTCCAACCACGGTGAAACAGATGGGACTTTGGTTTCTGTGTGTGCTCTCAGCTTTCAGTTCTGTTTTTCTCTGCTTTCTTTCAGCCTACGTTTGCAGTAACAAGGTGGATTCAGGGCCTGAAGTGAAATATGTAACTGTGCTCTGAATCGTAACATCCAAAATGAAGTCACATAACAGAACTAGCAACAAGGTCCAAGTGAATGCTTAAAGAAAGGGAAAAATGTTCCTAAAACACTTGTGTTTGAGAGTAATCTGTCACATAAATGCACAATTATGCAAAAAAAAAAAAATCCAGTTTCATTCTTTCTTTTTTCCAGAGAAGGCTGGGAAATGAGGGAGAGGGATGGTTTTCCCTGTTCTCTCTGGAAGTGGAGGTTCTGCTTTTAAAGCTATTTTTCCATCTATACTATGGTGTAGCCACGGTATGCTTGCACAACACTGTGTCAGGTAAGCTGCAGCACAGTGCTCCAGGATGTTTTGTTCTCCTCATTAAGTTTTTCACAGCTCATTGGAGCCTTGAAGCTACAGTCCCAAACTAATACTGGACTTAATAAAGCCTCACAGCCCTGCCGTCCATTATAAAGCAGCAGAGACAAAGTCTCTTTGTGTCAGACACAACCCAGGTGTTAGAACGTTATTATTTTCCACACAAATGTGTTTTCCACACTGACTTTTCCCTCTCAAGCCGCAAAACCATGTGTTTCAAAGTCCTTGTAAAAATCATGGAGAAGCTATAAATGCTTAAATACCACAGGACTCCTTATTTGTTTAAAAAGAGAAGCAGTAAAGCCGTCCAACCCTGGTAAGCTGTGAGCTGAAAGGTCTGGAGCTCCAGTATATGAGAAGACAGAGTGAGCTGACATTTGCCACTCAATCTGCTGTTTAAGCAGATCTCACGTCGTCTAAAAGTAAACAAGATGTCAGATTAAATAGGATCATCAGGACAGTTAAAAGCCACAATCATCCGTCTACTGAACTGCTGCACAGCACTGAGCACATCCACATCTGTCTGACTCAGCATGTCAGACATTCAAAGAGGAGAATGACTTTGAAAGGTGGAATCTAACTGGGTTTTGACCAAATGCATGTAATGTATTTATCCAGAGGCATCATTTTAACTTTTGAAGCTAAAGGTCGTCCAAAGTCTCATTTGGAGCTTCAGGTTTAGCACTATTGCTGCCGCCATTTGAATTTTAGACAAGAAGTGACCATATTTTGGATGAGATGGTAGCAAGGTGCAGTCACAGTAAGAAACACCTCCGTGAAACTGACAGAAGAGGTTACAATTAGGGAGTTTAAGTCAATTTCAAAGGACTAAGAATATAGTGTTAATGAAATTTCACTCCAATTTGGATGCTGTTTTTTCCCTTGTCTTTGCTGCCAGGTCACTCTTAACAAAGAGATTTTACCTGGATAGAATAAAGTGTCAGAGTAATAAAATATTACAGTTTCACACACTAAAACTGAATAACTGACTTCTTGGCTGGGTTGTTAGTACAATTAACCACAAAACTAACTAGCATCCTAGCTGCCACCCACCTGTTGTTCAAAGAATTCTACTAATGCATAACTTTTATGGATTGGCAATTTACTAACATATAGTGCTTTTCTACTCTAGCTGGGCACTGAAAATGTATCTTCCTAAGTTTCTCATTAACCCAATCTCACACACGCAATCATACAGCGCTGTTACTCCAGTCAGGGTTCAGTATCTTGTCCAAGGATATCGAACCCTGAGTGTATCAGATGTCGACTCACCGACCTGATCAACAGGTGACCTTCTGTACCACGTGAACCTCAATCCGACCCACAAGAAAGATCTGTGTGACCTAGTTAGTCCTCAAGAAGTCATCATATTTGGATGAAATAGTAAAGTTTATATTCATAAATTATATATATATATTTATTATTTAAATACAGTTCCCAAGAAGACAATAAAAATAAATAATAAAAATAAGAAACCTAAACCATTTTTTGCACCAGACCGTAAACATGCACTATAGAGAGGTGGAGAGACACTAAATGTATTAATGGTTGTAGAGCCTTGAATGATTAGGATGTCAAAAAAAATTCCAGTTTACTGCAATTTTTGCCTTTATTTTATAGCTTTAGCCATCATTTTCTTGTGAATTAATACTGCACAGTATAAAAATAAAATCACAAGTCATGAGTGCAACTGGAGAACAAGCAAAAGAAAATTAGGTGCATATCATGCACCTGCAGCTGAAGCCAAGGGTAGACCAGTCTGTCAGAATGCTGACACTTTCAAGGTCCCAAAAACTTTAACAGATGCAACATTTCAAGGCTACACGGTCGCTGGCCTTGCCAGACATTCCCCTCTTCTTTCTCAAGTAATAAAAGTTAAATGATTAGATAGTGTGCAAACAAAGCTACAGTTTACCCTGATTACCGAAACCAGTTAATTTCAAGATAAAACCCAAATTAATAGACAGAAACTCTCTCTCTCTCTCTTACAGTTCAAGTGTAGCCAATCCAGAGGTTTGTGTAAATACTCTGTGGTTCCCTACAGTTTGTAGTCTACCTTACAATATAAAGTGCCTTCAGGCGATAGTTGTTGTGATTTGGCGCTGTATAATTGAACTGAATTCATGTTTCTTAATCATCTCATTTATTTTTCAGTCTGTGAGTGGAGCTTTAATATTACTCACAGAAGTGACTGCCAAACCCACAAAAATTCAACCAGGAGTTCATGAAGGCTGACATCATTCTAAATGATTTTCTACAAAGCAAGACATCCATCCAATTCAGCATAAATAAACACATCAAATGACATTGTATCGCTGTAAATATTAGCATCCAATCGCACTCCCTGCCTCCTGTAAACATACTTTCTTTTAAATGTTCTCCTTTCTGTCTCTCTATTTACTGCTCTCATTACTTCACAAACACAGACAGGCAAAAAACACAAGAGATTCAGGCATAAAGGAACAGCAGCTTCTGTTCTGGAAAACTGTTGACTATTTGACAGGAAGGTCGACAGACTGGGGAAACATCCCTCTGAAGCTTCTCACTCTCTCCCTTAAAAGGCCCTAAAGGGATCCCAGCAGAGTTTTACTTATCAAGCCCTGCCCCAAAGTAACCTCTCAATTGAGTTGTGTGTCACTGCTGATCTATCCCAAGCAACAGGAAGCTGACACACACGAAAAATATAATAACTAAAAAAAGAAAAGGAAAAACCCACCCAAATGTAGCAATTCTCACAGCAGCTTAGCTAAAGGGCCTTTGTGACCCTCATGCTAAACAATGTCACGCCCTGCGGTTGAGTGTGGTGCTATTTGGTGGAAATACAGTAACAGTAAAGTTCCATGACCTAGATTTTTCCTTTTGGTTTCATTGGTGGATAATTGGCAACTGAAAGCACTAAAAGGGGTCCATTTGGCTACACTGATATTAGAGGAAAGCCCTAAAATGTCATACATTTGTAAACAGACGCACATAAAAAAAAGCCAGATCAACAGATTTTATACCAACGGTCTATTTTCCACAAGCACTTCACCTGGCACTGACATCTGCGTATGGCTGACTTCAAAAAGAATTCAGCATTTTCTGTTTGTAGAAGTGGTAGCCAGAGTAGTTTCCAGTGAAAAGACAGCCAACTGCATCAAGAGAAGGAAAATAAATTGCCCACATTTGATGTTACCGCTAGCCCAGAATACCATGTAACTGATGTCATAGTAATTTAAGATTCTAAAAGTTGTCTCATGTGTGGCAGAAGGTAGGTTAAATCATGTGAGACAGCATTCTAACTTTGGGAACTGCAAAGTTGTGCCTTGCTGGGTGAATGAATGAGTAAATGAATCCATCTGTCACTTTGATGCTAGAATACCTAAATTTCTCCAGTGAGGGAAAATGAAGGATATTTCTATTCAATTCTGTTCTAGAATTGAATGAATGACTCAAAAACTGATACTGAACGAAGTTTTCATAAAGCTAGTTCAAAATGATCAACGAAATATGGACAATGACAATGACAGTGCTCGATAAAAGATGTAGCCATGGAGATGTCTTCACAAGGCTAGCGCAAGGAGCATATTGACTTTTTGGCATTTTAACTGTTGCCATGATGGACAATGGATGTGAACATATTGATATGACGGAGTATTGCTTGGGGAGTTGCCGTCAACCCAACCTAGCATTTGCTAGCTAGCTTAGTTTCTGTACCAGTCGTTAAGCATGCTTTTGGAGCAGCCTCAAGTGGCCATTCAAAGAAGTACTTTTGCTTAGTTTTTGCCCTAGAGGTTCCTGCTTGAGTTGCTCTTTGTGTTTAGTGCTAATTATTAAATGTCAATTCACTATTTCAGTAACTTAAAACAAACACTGTTGGTAGGTTAGCATGCAAACAGCTATGCTTCATTCATTTATTTTAAGTTAAACTTTTTTTTTTTACTTGTTTAGGATTTTTAAATGTCCTTTTATATCCTTTAAATATATAGTATAGTATTTTTTGCATAGTAGTTTTAATTGCAATGCTTGCACAACCAAACAAATTACAAAAGAATCTCTCTACCCTTTCCAAAACATCCAACGTGACCTGAACTCGTAATTAGTACAGTCTCACAGAGCAGCTGGCGTGGCTGTAGACTAAGTGTAGAGATAATACCTGGCAGTTGAAGGAGATGCAAATCCTCCATAAATGAAACAGAGATATCAGTATCTACTCTTGTGCAAATTTCAGAACCAACAGCTGAAAACTGAGAAAATTAAGCTAAAGTGAAGACGTGGCGAGTCTCATTCTGCCCAGTTTTGTCCATTTTGTTTCAAATCAGGGCTGTAATGAAAAGAATTCTAGGAAAATCAATGACTGGGACTCAATGGTGAACCAATGTTAAGCAAAGAGGTGTGTAACCATAGCACAGGTTGACTAAATGTTGCAGAGCATTAAAATATATATATATAGATACACAAGAAAAATGTGGGCACTTGTAAATGTGTTTATAGCACACTATTACAGTTGAAGTTGATTTAAAAGTACAGACACTCAACAACAGCCTCACAGAACCTCTAAGCAACTGTACTCATATCTAGTTGTTGTAGGTTAAGTGCTTTTCTCAAAGGCACTCAACAGATGGCAACCAGCTGAAACAAGCTGAGAAAATGTTACGGAAACTGTCATTTAAAACTTTTGAGATCTGACAAGTTATTAGTGAGTGTGTGCTAGATAAGAATGACTAACACATACTCAGTGGCTTTAAACAGACATACACTTAACACATACACTCACACACCAATTTGTCATTTGGTTTTTTAAAGACTTCATTCATCACAAATGTGTATGTGACAAACCACTTCCCATACTGCTTCTCACGTCACGCATACTGGAAATAGAATTTGCTACAGTCATTCATAAAGACATATGCTGCATGTCTGCACTGTAAAGTCATCTCCGTGATATGTATGGCAAAAATAAAGTACTACTTAATAATTCCCAACTGTTTGATGTTTTTCAGCCAAAGAGAAACTGGAATTTAAATTACCCATAGCAACTAATCAAGCTGGCCAAAAATAACAGTTTAATTGGTTGACTGAACATTGCCACGGCTATATTTAGGGTTTATTTTAAGCCCTGCAGGGCATAGGACAGGGCCTTCTAGGACACCCACTGGGGCAAAAATGCATGCCAGCCATGGCTGCGCACCCTCAGAAGTCCACCCGACTTGCACAGGGCAATCCCCCACTCAGGCGGCCTAGTAACACTGGCATCAGCTGCTGCCACAAATTGCATTAGAGGACAGTGGGATGACAGCCAGGCCTTTACCATCCAACCAGCTGCAATTCAGAAAAGGCAAGGAGACAGCAGTGAGTAACATTAGAAAGAGCAGACTGACTAATTGACTATAATTTTATTTTAACCCATTCGGAAAATATGGCTGATCCCAAATCCAGTGTCATGCTCTAGTCCTTATTCTTTGTAAATTAGGACCACCGGAGATGTTTATCGTACTATCAACAAATGAAAGATGATTCAAAGGTTCCTAGGAGTTAGTAGTAGTAGGTACAATTGGATCTCTTTGTCAGCTGATGCCTCTCTGTGTTGGGCCTGTATGTTCTACCTGTGCCTGCATGGGTTGTTTTTTGTTTTTTTTTATTATTCACACAGCACAAGATATGCTTTTCATGTTAACTGGTGATTCAATTGTATATGGGGATAGGAAGATCTGTGGTTCTACCTCATTGTGTTACCCTAGTACAACTTCTCCAGGATAAGTATTAAACCATTTCTATCTGCGGGTTTCAGTACGTCATATTCTGGATGAGCTCCAAAAGCATGCTATTCATTTACAGAGATGCAAACCTATCCAGCAAAAATAGACCCAGCATGTAAAGATAGAGGAACCACGGCTTATGGAACCAGGACACACATGCACTAGCTTAAAATGGCAACTGAATGAGTGGTGAAGGGGTTTCCTGGGGGTAAAAAAAAGCACACGAATCTAGCTAAGCCTCTGTGATGCTGCATATAGGTTGAGTTGTAGAGTGTGAATTTTCAATGCACCTTATATTCCACAAAGAAGTGTATCCATATCCGTGGGACAGTCTTGTAGATAATTGTTTACTGCATCTTACAAAACAGTCCATAGACTTTTTACACCATCATACTCCACTTTAAGGATTTGTTTAATTCCATGAATCTATCGTCCCACGAATCCTACTTGCTGGTATTTGCATTTTTAGGGCTGCACAGCCCACAGACATCATGCACTGGTCTGTTGGCTGAGATCGTGCAGAACTTTGAGCTAAACGATTAAGCCATACTCACAGTGAAAGTGCGACCATATGGATGATCAGCAAACACAATCTTAGCACTTCCTTCTTCCTATAACATCAGTTATGCCAATGAGGAGAACGATACAACAGCAAAAGGTTGACCGCACCCAGGTGGGTATAAATCTACACCTGGAAAACCGTGTGCTGTATCTCAAAGGTATCAGTGATTACACAGGCAAATGATTCTTTGCATGGTTGCATATTAAAGATGCCACGAGGCAGCCTTCTATGTTAAGTAAACACCCGCAGTCATGAAAAAGCTTTTAGCATGAGCTATTGCAAAATGCATAGAGCAAATATCCACATTAGCATGTCTTTTGATCCAGTGTAGATCTTGCAGGGAATAAATCATTATTGTGGGGGAAAAAAAGACAATGTGGTTGATTTGTCTTTAAACACAAAATGGGGTCAGTATGCAGAGAATATGGAGAGGGACGGGTATTTAGAACAGTGTGGCTATGTTCTGCAAAGATACAAATAAGCATGTGAGAAACAGACTTTAAAACTGCTGGGTACTGCTTTACAAACCTAATAATTTTCATAATTAAGCTCTGGGAGGTACAAACATACACGCAACCTGTCCAACCATGCCGCATGGAGCCAATACAGACACGTAGCCTATTCTATTCATAGGAACTACAATACAGTACTTTCTAAAGCCTTGCAGGTTCTGCATAAAAATTGCTATTGTTATTTACATTTGCAAGATATCCATGTCTAAAAACAATATGAAAAAAATCAGAGATAGGAATGTGACAAAGTCGGAGAGTTTTGTGCCTTTATAAGGAGAGCAGGATCTGCAAGGAGCACAGACGCTGTTGAGGTAGGAACACAAAGGAACGTCTGGAACATAAACACCTGCCACAGAGCCAGCTTCTGCTTCCCATTACCTCCTGGTTCAGAAGCAGCATTACAAACACACACTGAAACATACAGACCCATGCACAAATGAGGCAAATCTGGTCCAGCGTCTGTGTTTCCGACATAGTTTTCTAAACTTAACTGCTAAAAAGTTCTAGCGCGTCTCCTGTCCTGTGGCACGTTCACTACGCTTTGAAGACAAATTCTTATCAGTCTCTATTTCAGCAACAGCGTTGCCGAAACCCATAAAACGTTTAGACTTGATAACAGTAGAGCAGCAGTTTTGTGTCAAAAACCAACCTGTCTGAATTCCCAGCTAAACGCAACCAATTCCCACTGGAGAAGGCCAACGGGATGTCTTACTGCCAAAGTATTCGGTCATCGCCGAAGTATTCTGCACTCATTCCATTTGTTTACAGTAATTACACAGACATTGAAAATCAATACAGTGAAGGTTCAAAGATGTTAACAATGCCAAGTTTGGCAGCATTATTTTAAAGATATGGAACGTGTACACAAAGAGACCCAGACAAAGAAAAACATGCTGATACACAGAAAAATGAGCAATGGTGATTCAGCACAAGCACAGCCGCCAGATTCTCACAACAAGAGAGAGGCAAAGGGGGAAAAAACTGGGGCAATATTTATAGAGTAGCTCTTGCTCTTCCTGATGATCCTTTGGAACAGAGGAGATGAAACACACAACAGGAAAAAACATTTAGTGCAAGGAAAAGCGAAAGAAGACCGACATATGAGCCGCAGACAAGAGTGGCAGCTAAGGAAAACTTTTAAAGTGAAAGCACCTGGAGGATGCTGCTGACTTCCTCTGATGTGGAGAAAGTGAAAGCAGTTGTGGAGATGTGTTGTTGTGACAGATGACTCTTGTATGGATGTTTGTTTTTTTTTCAATTTATCCTCCTCATCTTGATCTTTGTTTGATTAACCTTTGTGACACATTACATTTCCAAATAAAGTAAACCATGTGAAATATTAGACATAAGGCAAGGCATGCAGCACACTTAGGGGGAGATAATGGGATACAATTTGAGAAGAAAAGCAAGTTCTTCCTGTGGGGCGTTAATGAATTTCACTGTTGCTTAGCAGCACCTGTTAATGCCCTCTGTTGTGCTGGACGCAGGCTGCAATGGGCAAAGTGCCGAGACTTTAAAATAAAGTCTCATAATGACATCAAGGTCAGAGGTGAGCAGAGCGGGCTGTTTGTTAGCACTGAGTGAAGCACTCCTGTAAATCCACTGCACTCTTGCAATGCACACAAACACACAGCATAGATAGTGTGGAAAAGTGACAGCCAACATGCGTGGCAATCAATAAAAAACACTCAGCAGTCAAGAGATGGAGCATGCAGGACTACCGCTCCAGAAACATGCACGGCAGCCGGCACATTTTAAAAGCACAGCAGACAGGCACATGCATCCCACCTGTGCTGAGTCAGACAAATGAATGGGACAGATACAAACACAAAGACACATGCTTGACGATCACTTAGAGATGTGCGTATGCTGTTATTCCTATAACACGAGCGCACTCTCCCACCTTTGTACTTCTCCCTGACGTTCTCATAAGCCTGGATGAAGTCCTGCTCCTCAGCGTTGGGAGGCAGATAGGCAGGTTCATACATGGCCATCCCAGCACTTCCTTCCTTCTCCTTCTTCTCCTCTTCTTTCCTTTTGGGTCAGCCCTCTGTGTGTTTGGATGTATGTGAGGCAGACCGGTGCGGTCCTCTGTCTGGTCTCTCAGCTGTGTGTGAACCCTCCACGGCTCGAAACTTCATTCCACAGCCCAGCGTCACCACACATACGCACACCCCTTTGCCTCCCTTCTCTTCCATACCCTCCCATAGTCTGGCTCAGAAATACTAATATAAATGTCAGGCTCCTCCTCTTAAAGACACACAGGCTGGAAGAAACAAGCACACACTCACAGAGAGCAGCAGGAACAGCAGCAAAGGGCTCTCTGGTTCAGATGAATTCAACTGTAATGGATGGCAAGCATAAGATTTCCCACCACCTTGTTTATGTAACCTCATAAAATGCTAGAAAAATTCTGATATCAGCACTTGCAGAGTGGAAAAAAAACAATATTGAATGGCAGCGTGCTTTTAGGGAGATTAACTTGTTTTGTATCACAGTAACAATCATTAACCATACAGTAGTATTCAGCCAAGCAGATAACTTCTTTGTTAGTTCAGAATAGTAATCATAGGTTACAATCAGGTGAGAGAAGGAGGTTCTCATCTACTGTGAAATATTATAGTACTTGGGTTGGTCCAATGTGGTGAAGTCGTCCTGTACCTTTAGCAGAAAAACAGCCCCAAAGCATAATGTTTCCACCTCAGTGCTTCACTGTGGAGATGATGTTCTTTGGATCATACTCGGAATTTCTCTTCCTCCAAGCGCAGTGGTTCAGAGTTGATGCCAAAGAGCTCGATTTTGGTTTCACTTTTTCCTGGCCATCTCTGAATCATTTAAATCAGAATCCTTTTGTCGTCATTGAACATCAGATGTTCAACGAAATTTGAAGCAGCTCCTTGGCAGCAGCGTTTGGAATACCAACTACACAAATACACAAATGCACAAGGCTTACACAGATGTGCAAGGTTGCTCTGAAGGTTCTGATCCACCACCTTTCTCATGGTCATCCTCACCCAATGCATGGAGCTCTAGACCAAGGGCTGATTGGTCATTTTAGATATCGCCCACTAACCGAACAATCACACCAACATTAACACTATTAAAATTAAACTACTATAAAACTTTGAGACAGTTCATTTCTTTGTAAGTTCAGCAAGAACTCAAATATTTAATGTATTGTGAAACTGAAGTAAATGGTGTATGGTAAAGCAAATTTGTTCTGAACTGTGATTTTAACACTTTCCAGGTTGAAAGTTGCCTTGCTTTCCAGCCCATGCTTATATTTAGTATTTAGTACTTGCTTATCATGTCCCATCAGAGAAGTTGGGGCGCAGCCACAGAGCTTTTGGGGGTGTTCTGTGGAGTGCGCCAGCACATGCTTTGGATTCTGTGGGTGGATCAGACCTTCTGTAGATCTTTGAACACATTAGGAATTCAGAAAATAGAGCTTTTTTTGTGCAACGTTTCATTTCGTGTCTTTCAAAGTAACTTCCACATGAATGCCAGAACCCAAGGTTTGCACTCTAACAAGATGATCCATGTTATTCTCTTTACTAGTGTAGTTTTTTATTTTATTTATGCCATCTTTAGAATGAGAGCCACTGTTGTGTGGCATTGATGGCAAACCAAATATCAGAAGAACAAACATTATTTTCCAATTAGTTTTTTTTTTGTTTTTGTTTTTGTAAAATAAAATAAAATAACATCCATTTAAAAAGTTAAATTCCTCCAAATATCTTTGAACCCAATCTGGCTGAATACTTCATCCTTCCTCATTAATTTAAAGAGGTTTCATATCTTGTTCTATAATGCCATACCTTAATCAGATTTCTACATTCAATACATTTAGTCCACGTCTACACGACATAATCTCATAACAAAGACATTGTCGACCCTCTATGTGCTGCGGAAACACACTCCAGCTGGTAGCTGCTGTGTTTCAGCTGGTCTCTCAGAAAGTTGACACCTGCAACATGATGAATAAATGCATTCAGTTGCAGTTGCAGTGCAGATATGCCCTTGACATCCACTGGGAACATAAACAGTCGGAGCAACCACTGAATATTCAACAAATGCCAAGACCGGCCGAGCCGATGACAGTCTGGACAAAAACGGAGTTAAAAGAAGAAAACAAAACAAATTTCCTTCCTATGCCAAAGCTTCATTTGTTACTTACATATTTCTTGTGTCAAAGGATAATAAAAATTCACACCGTGATTTGATTAATAGCTACGCAGGCTGTAGCATTAAAAATAATTGATAACAGCGATGACAGCAAACTGATGTCAACTAGCAGAGACATACTATGCACAGAAAATGAAGTAAGTTGCTGGGATCTAACAATGCTGTCTTGTTGAGCCGTTTTATGATTGAGAGCCTCATAAAAATGGAGGAAAGTGAACACTGTATCACACTTGCACTGTTTCCATGTTGGATTTTGCGTAGGAGTCTCCTGTAGCACAATGGTAGGGATGTGATGTAGGAAAAAGGAAAATCCCTGCAGCTCAGCCTGACTGTCCGACGTTTCTTTGGCCAAGGCCACACTGACATCAGCCAGGACACTTTCCTGGGAGGAAACGCGATAAGTTCACTCCAAACTCTTTGCTCTTGCAGCTGGAGAATTGCGACAGTGTGTGTGTGTGCGTCCGTGTCCTTTTCACTAGATCCAAAAGGAAATTTCATTATGCTTAACTCTTGCACTGTAAGTCTTCTGTATCTTCTGAAGAACAAAGCTCACACATTGCCGTTTTTTTCCCTATACTCATATTTTCTAGTCACTATTTTGATTAACATACAATGTATTCTTTTATTATTCTTGACAGTTTTTCACCATTAAAATATGAATTTTTAAATGTGTAAAAAAAAATTGAGCAGCTGGCAGTCAGGTCATATTGCATAAATTATGTAATATCGCAGAAACACACACATTTTTGCTTTATCTTGAGTGCAAATTCCACTGTGGTTACTGACTTCCCAGAAATCCAAGAAGAGAAAAATATGATAACTGCAATTACAAATATGCTCGGCAAACACATACCAGCTAATATATACTTGGCATAACCTCCTTTTAAAAAAGATTACGTATCTTAAAAAAACAGGGAGAGGTGCAACAGAAGGATGACATCAGCATATCCACTCTGAGATCCAACACAAAAAAAATGAAAGGAAGGCGAGATTAGACAGAAATGTTTTCACTATGACAGAAGTTAGTAGAATTTAATTTGGGGCTTTACAGTTGACATTAATATATGCATGTAATGAATGACTCAGTCAGACTTGTGATCATGTTAGATATTACTATGACATTAGATTTGAGTGTTTGGAAGTGGGGAGTGAGTGTCAACTACACGACTGCCAAGGCTAAACCTTTAACACATCAGCTACTATTAACGATCAGTGACGCTGGCCCTCATGACCTCATTCTCACACGCGCAGTGGTGACGCATAGAAGATAGTGTCTCACTCCGAACTTGCTGGATCATTCTAGCTCCCTGTCCACTCCCCAACAGTTGGACCACTTTATCTGGCTCCATGACATCTGTTTGTTTACTCAAGCTGCTACTTTTAAGAGCTGATAATCTGGTAATGTGAAGTCAAATAAAAGTTGAGGAAGGATATAGAAAAAGTATATGAACGTGTGTGTGTGTGTGTATATGTGTGGTCATGGGCGCCTGTGTGTAGTTTGTTTTCCAGATCTCCTTCAGAAATACCCGACAGGTGCACACAGGGGCCTGTGTGTCCAGTGTCCATTCTTTCATTTACACACACAAGCTTTCCACATCAGGAAATCTGAAACTGCAGTTGGATGTTTCAGTGTATGAACAGCTTAACCTGCACGTGGACGTTTTTATAATGTATACAGTGAATGCACTTGCATTTTACTTGATACTCTGCTTATTACTCAGAGTACAGAGTCTTTTGTCCTGTCTCCCTCCCATTTAGCCCAACCGGTTGTGGCAGATGGCTTCCCCTCCCTTAACCTGGTCCGCTGGAGGTTTCTTCCTGTTAAAATAGAGTTTTTCGTTCCCACTGTCACGAAGTGCTTGCTCAAACGGGGTGGTCTGATTGTTTTGTTTTTCTCATTATTATTGTAAGGTCTTTACCTTACAATCTAAAGCACCTCAAGGGGGCAGTTGTTGTAATTTGGCGCTATATAAAATTAAATTAAATTGAATTAAAGGTCACAAGAAATAAACTGAGAATAAATAAAATAGAACAAATTAAAATTCATCAAAATAGTATTTTACAATTGAAAGGTAGATATACATTTTTAATATACAAAATGCCCCACTGAGACAATTTCTTGCAATCTTCAGTGGTTAAAGAAGCTCCACGGCTGTCCACTTAACAGCCTGTAACGTGTGGGGTTTTTTGCAGTACGTTCCTTTTGTTTGATATTCTAATGGGGCCAACTCAGAGCGACGGCTTTAACATTAATAATGTTTTTCACACTGCTCGGTTCCCAGAATGAGACGGCAGTCACACAAATCACAGCACATCTTTTTTCAAGTGTCAAGGGGATTACCGAAGCACAGCTCACAGAAAAAGGAAAAAAAACCATGGGGGAAACAAATAACACCTGGACTGTGCACACATGCACAGGCAGGAGTTTAATGCTGACTCACAGCTAGACTGATCGGTCTGGCTGTGGAATATGACACAAAACCCAACAGTAGTGTGGCAGCTCCTATTAAGGGAGAATTTATGGTCCATTTTAACTAAGCCAGGGCTTATCCTCTGTTAGATTTTGATGAACGGAAATGGTTTTGTCTGTAGAGACAAAAGAGCAAAATCTCACAATGCTTTCTGCCTTCATTGTATTGTAATAGTAGCCTTTCAAAGTAATTACTTGTACACTTGGGTATATTTATCTATATACTCTTATTATACAGTCTGTGAGGATGTGATCTTTAGTGTCTTTTCACTTTTGACTACTTTTGTCAGCTGATGATCACCAGGCTTGATGCTCTTCTCTGTCAGTTATCCAAGCCTGAAACAATTTGAGTATGGTGCAATCCGGGTGCAATGCTGCTGTTACGGTTGCCCAGTAAAACTGTGGGTAACAGACAATCATAGAAACAGGCCTGGCTCCCTCTTCTGGATATCCACAACAGAAACACATGTAATGCGCAGCAGTGGATCAGACATGCTGCTGTTGACTGCCCTGACCTTTTCAGCCCACCACGCTTTTCCATCATGGCTCATTCACAGAATCTGAAACTGATGGTGAGGAGCAGCATTCCTTCCCTAGAATGAGGAAGACCATGAAGGTCAAACGTTTAAAAAGAAGAAAAGTGTTTTGTCCGGAAGGGTCTCGAAATGAGAATGAAAGCATACTGTCTGGTGAAAAAGGCAGAGTTCTGTAATACCAGACACATAATGAACACACAATGTAGTTGATGCTATTTGAGACGGGTGTCGAATGAGAAACATTTTCCAGAAGCAGTGACGACTCTTTAGTACGAGCAGGCCACCAGCTAGTTAACAGAAAGTGCCACCTGCTGGGGAAATGGGTTATAGCTGTCTGAAGGGAAGCCAATAGCTGTGTTCACACATGAGCAGGGAGCTACAGATGTAAGAATAGAGGACATTTAAGAAGCTATTGCAATCACAAGCTATTATAAAATCTGAGGAATACAATTAGGCACACAAAAGAGGCAGGCCAGCTCAGAGTGCCTTTCATAACTGAATCAGCTCAACAGTATAAAAATCCAAAGCTCA
Organism: Pundamilia nyererei; assembly: GCF_000239375.1. NCBI lineage: Eukaryota > Metazoa > Chordata > Actinopteri > Cichliformes > Cichlidae > Pundamilia > Pundamilia nyererei. The sequence goes on along the minus strand of NW_005187530.1, from coordinate 41,568 downwards.
TTATAATAAAATGTCAATGCATTCAGCTCGTATAAAATCCGCTACAGGGCAAGAGTCTGAGTATGTGTCTGGAGTAACTGTCAGCAGTACAAAAACAGCATTTGTTTGGAAGATGAGTCATACGTTTAAAGGCTCTTCTCTCACTTAATAAACAACATCGGGGGCTAAAATGTGACGTCAAAAGTGCCAAAAACTGAAGTTATTTGAATTGCGACTACACATTTGTTACAAAAGCGACAAATATCTAAAACACCAAACATTACATCAGACATACACATGTTTACAGCATAGTACAAATACAGTTGGCCGTTACAGTTAACTTCTCTTTTGGTAAATGGTAAATGATGAATGCTAACCCCTTTAAAATGTATTAAGTTGTGTTTAATTAAGTGGCTCCAGGTGGGTCCCAGTGCTCAGTTGTATTAAAGACCTCAAATTATTGGCTGGCTATTCAGTCTTTCTGGTAGAAAACATTTTGGCCAACCAAAATTAGTAAACATTTTAACATCATAGTGAATTTCAGATGAACCTTGCTAATTTAAGTAGCTAGCAGGCAAAAGCAGCATGTGGCAAATCTCCAGCTGTACGTTCTCATCCAAATATTTTTGAAAACTTTACATCACAACAACATACAGTGCATACACAACATAACAGTAGCTTCCACAAATTAATGGTGTAGTGTACAGTAACAGTATGTACCAATAAACTGAAGGAAATGGGATGTGGATGACTCAGATGATTTTCCTGTAACGTAGGAGCTCGAAATTAGAATAGATATTTATGCTTGTGTTCACATGCACTGATCATTTCCACAGAAAATTGCTATATTAAACTGTAATGCGTGTGTGTGCATGAGAAAGAGATAGCAAGAGGATGTGAGTGGAAGAGAGATGGAGTCTGAACCTAGCATCGTCTAAGCATCAGATCATAGCCACTCCAGAATAAATTATTGAAGAGTACTCTGCAGGGATGTTTGCCATTTAAATACAGCTAGGGCTCTAAAAGCCAACAGCAAAACACACACACACACACACACACACACACAATTCATGTGCAGTTCAGTTAGCAAAAACAAACTTGATCTGCTTAAAATAATACAATTAATTACAAAGGCTAATGAGATTTTAAATTTTTCACAATAGTCATTAATTTTTAATTACAAGAACAAGAAAACATTTAATACCATTTTCTATATTATAGTTTGGAAATGACAGAATGACAGAAAAATCACAAAATTAAGATACATAAATGCACAAATATTTTTAATAAAGATTAGATCAACCATCTAAACGCCATCCAAATGTATTTATTTCTTCTGCTTCTGGTGACTTGGCACCATATTTTTGCTTTCCATAAGGTACAGAAGGCGACCACTGTTTCTGTGTAGCAACTGGTAGACCTTTATTAGGTCCAACCTGGGACTTTAAAAAGTATTATGTTTCTCTTAAACACAAAAAATGTGCTTCCTGTTAAATGAACACTTCCTATTTAGAAGATAATGTTGATAATGTTTGCTTCTTAGCTCCCACATTAACATTATAGTATTAGCCTTACATTATATAATATAATAAGTTAGCATATGGCCAGTGTGAGTAATAGTAAATGGCTAATGTTAATGCATCCGCTGGACACATGTTTATTACCGGTTTAACACTTTAAAGTAAATGTGAGTATTAGTGACATCAAAATTCATCACAAAGACCGTGTTGTCAGTCTTTAAAATGCTTTGCTAAGTTTTTTATGCTACTAATTAATGTGTTCAGCTGCTAGTGACTGGGGGGGCTGTGTGCACGCATGTTTCCAGCGGTGCCATGAGAAGTTGTCTGTCAGCTGGAGAAGGTGAATATGGCACTGTTTGTATCAATACTACTGCAAATGAGTACCTAACCCAATAGCAATTTTTAGTATTGATCAGTATCTGAGTATCATGTCTTCTGGAGTCAAATGTGAGGGCAGAATCCTTTGAAAACTCTCTTTTCCATATGGCTATATAATCATTCTATTGGACCTGATCAGTGAAGAGTGCTCATCTTCCAACAAGAACTGTGCATAGTCTATTCTAATCCCCCTTCTAGGACAGGCCTGTACATCTGCATACAGCCAGGAAATCTGTAGCAGAACCTCGTCATTCATCAGAGCTTACTACAAAAGCTCAGCCTCACCCACGGGTGCTGATATTGCCTGACATGGCCTTCTGATTGCTGGAAAAAGAGACGTACAGGATGTGGATGTAGGCCTTTTGTAGACCTGCATGCACATCCTGAGTTATACAAACTTCCTCCTAGACAGGAGCACAATTTTCCAAAACTCGATCACAGATGTATTGTGTTCAATCAAAGACTTGTGCTAAGCTAGCACACTGAAAATTAGTATATTCTGTGCTACATTAAACCGGGTTTTATCCTTGTTGTGCTGTCTGCTTTGGTGATTGAGGATGAGCATTCCCTGCTCTTTTTTCAGAAGGGCAGGGAATGCCCCTTTAATAAAAGTGAGACGCTGTTATAGAAGTGTTTATAATTACTAAGAAATTATAATGACCTGACAACTCTTTCTTTCCTTTATATCATATTCCGTTTCAGTCAGTTTTATGTGACTTTTAAAATCTGTGTTACACTTGGACCAGTGATGATACTGCTAACCCACAGTATAAATAATGTGTTTCCACAATCCCTACAAATGACTTGAACATGATCCTAGCCCACTGATCGGGGGGAAAAAAACCACACCTCAACCTTTGAAAAAGGCTAGCTCTCACCATCATCATCATCACCTTAAATCCTCACTGTGTAATGTGTAACCTGTCCAGCTGAGAAAATCCATTATTAGTTTGCAGGGGGGGCAGGGACTTGTATATGTAATGCATGTACAAAATAGCACTTCTTGGTTTCCTTTTTAACCTTACAGTATTTCTTACAAGGTTAATGGTTTCACTGTCCTGGCATTTAAAACTGCTGTTGGCAGTCTGAAAACATAGTAGGAGTGAAACAAGAGGAGTGTTACATCCTGCCCATATAGCAATGACTGAAGCTCAAGGAAGGCGCTTGTATGTGCCTGTTTTTCACTGACATTTTATAAAGTACAGTTATTTCTCGTTGCCATGTGTACATTTACTAACATTAATTCGTTACTTAAGGAATCCAGCAGTCAATATTTCAGGCCACAATATAGGTGGCACTTTATGCAGAGCGCTGAAGATGACAAACTGTCTACACTTTGTCATCTTCCATGCTCTGCCCAGAGTGCAAACAAGAATATTCCCACAGAGGACAATGGCTCTGACATAATTAATGCAGGCTTTCTGTACTGCTTTTCATAAATAGAAGAGTCAACATGATGAATAATGTTCTTTCTTTGCTGGTTCTAAGGTTTGACATTTAAAAAGGATAGGCGGCCTGGCATCCACTGCATCCACTGGTACACACATGGAAGAAGTCACATGCTCCACATTACTCCCGTAAAATCACTAATTTTTTATTCATTGCTGCACATCTGTTCCACAGTCATAATGATCTGTTGTTGCATATGATTTGTGTATTTGTGTTCACTACACTGAATGCCAGTTGTATTGATTTCTTGGTATATTGTTATGTGTTACAGCCTCTGCTACCTCTTGGCCAGGTTTCACTTGAAAAGAGATTTTAATCTCAAAGAGGCTTTTACCTGGATAAATAAATACATACATAAATAAATAATAGTAATAATAACATTATTAATGCGACTGCAGCATAGTATTGAGTTCTTAATGCATTTAAAACTGAATTGAAACACCAGACCATTATTATTTAATAGCTCCATATTGAAAATAAAATATTTCATGTGGAGTTCAGTTTTAATGACCTCTGACATCCAACTTGGCGTTGTTAGCTAACAGCAGGCTAACTTTTCAGTGCCAACATATAGCAGAATGGACAGTCAGAAAGACTATAAGTAACACATAGCTGTTTTGGAGCTCTGAGTGCTAGTCGCTCTTCACTTGCTCTAAATCACATGACATACAGGTATAAGAATAAAAGCTTATGGGGAAAACAGGTGGAGTGCAAAGGAAATTAGCACTAGCATATTCATATTGGGTTAGCTTAACTACTACAAGGCTTCATTAGCTAGCCTTTTCAGTTTTCCATGTCAATATGTCTGTAACAACTGAAATATAAGATTTAAGTTTGTTTTAAATGTCTGCTTTAAATAAGTAAGCACTCTTTCACGTGCATAGATATAACTCTGTTTAGTCCCCCTACCTGCAATGCGAATTACAGCCCTGTCAGCTGGATCCAGGACCTCCGCTGTGGCGGATTTGGAGCGTTTGACTCTCTGGTGTTTGGACAAGTTCCAGGGCAGGGTGTCTCCAAGAAAGGGGACGCCGCTCCTCTCTTCATAGCTTTCCTCCAGTGGGGTTCGATCCCTACGTCTGTCTTTACGGGTCGCCATCACCCACTTAAGAAAGAGATGGATAGGCTTAGTTAGGGACTGATTGCATGAAGGTGCACACATAATCAGAATAAATGTTTTGCTACGTTTACACTCAAATATTAGCACACCACCAGTGGTCAGCTATTTTCTTCTCTGTGCTGACCGACCTCAGCATACTAACATTTAACTGCCACCCAAATGTATAATAAGATTAAACTCAGGTCGCCTAATGTTCGAGTGCTATAAAAATGCAAACTGCACGGCCAGACACACCATGTACTTTGTGGAATACTATCAGTGTATAGAGATGGGAGAGGCTGCATGATCAAGATAACGGTACCACATGGAGCTTCACCTGTTGGTGCAAGAAGTAGGGGTAAGAAATGGCAGCAACAGACACTTGGAAAGCTTGCACGACTGTCCTTCACTAGAAATGCTTAAAAAGGTACAACTGCTTAATGCAGCTGAGCATCCTTGCTCCTTGTTTTCATACTTCCTCTGTGTGCCCAGGTTAACGTTTACTGTTAAATATTTAGCCTATACGCACAGGGCAGCATCAGTTACAGTTAGTTCTAACGTTTTACATATCAGGACATAATAAAAAATTATCTAGCCCTTTCCAGGTTTTAAAATAAGGTTCATACAACCTCAGATGAACAACGGCACATGATATATTACACTATTTCATTATTTTTTTATTTTTTAAACTAAGCCAAAATCCAGGAGCAGTGTGTGAAAAACTGTAGCCTGTACAACCACCTATAGCAGTTATAACTTGAGGCAATTGTTTTCTGTATGACTATATCCGTTTTCTACATTGTTGTTGAGTGGTTTTTGCCCACTCTTCTTTACAACCTTGCTTAATTTCACTGAGATTTGTAGGCATTTGTCTATATGCACAGCTCTCTTAAGATCCCACTACAGTGTTTCCATGAGGTTGAGCTCTGGACTTTGACTGGGCCATTGCAACACTGTTATTCTTTTCATTTTCAGCTATTCTGTTGTAGATTCGCTGCTATGCTCATCATTGTTTTGTTAAATGACTCAGTTTCAGCTGAACCTTTGCTGTTAAACAGATGGCCTCACATTTGACTCTAGAATACTTTGGTATACAGATGGGTTCATGGCCAACTCAATGCCCAGGTCCTGTGGCTGTAAAACAAGTCCAAATCATCACCACTCCGCCACCGTGCATGGCAGTTGGTATGCAGTAAATGGGCTCATAAGCTTTGGTTGGTTATGACCAAACGTGGCACTGTACATTTAAGGCTAAACGTCTCCACTTTGATCTGTTCAAAGGACGTAGTTCTGCAGGTCTTGTGGTTTATTCAGATGCAACTTTACAAACCTAGCTGTGCTAAAACAAAGAGGTAAATAACCCATACTTGTTCAGTCTTTTTATAATCATACTGTGAACTTCAACATGCTAAGTGAGGTTTGTAGAGTTTGCGATGTAGCTCTTGAGGGTTTTTTTTTTGCTGTTTCTCTGAGCATTGCACAGTCTGACCTTGGGTTGAATTTGCTGGGACATCCATTCCTGATTAGACTGTCTTGAATCTATTCATCTTCCACTTGTGAATACTCTTTCTCAGCACTGAATTACCTTATTGATAGGAAACAGAAACAACAATTGCTTCTCCAATTCCATTGCTGACGTCTTTCCTCCTTGGCGCTGTTTTTATACATACCTGAATGCTGAAAAGGCCTTCTGCTCTAATAGGGGTCACCACACTTCCTGATCGCATCTGATTATCAGCACCGGGCTGCTGTTTGCCCTCTTAACTCTGGAAGCAGCAAGAGTGTATTTCATTTTGCCCAAACTCCTATGTTTTGGATTCATTTTTTGTTAAATTAATAATGATATGGCATGACGTTGTTTATCTGAGGTTGTATTTACCTACGTTTAGGAGCTGTTAATGAGAAGATTGTTTTAGTATGTCCAGAAATGTAAAACATTAGAGCAAAAAGATAGTGACAGTGACAAAGCTGATTAGAAAACATTTACATTATAACTGTCACTTCTATTGTACTTTTCCTGCATTAAGTGGTGTTAAATGCCGTGGGAAGACAAATGGTAGAAGAAAGGATTTGGTTTCCTAAAACTTACAGACTGAGGAGCTTAAATATGGAGATAAAACTAAATAAACAGCTATTAGGTCAATGACCAACATCATATTACTGAAAAGGTATGAAGCTCACATGGTAGTATACACACATTGGTAACGATTACTGATTTAACAAAAGCACGAGCTCAGTCAACACATAGCAGTTAACTGACTTATCAGAACTCATAAACTCTGTCTGTAAGGATGCCAAATAAAACAACGAATGGTGTCACCTGAAGTGACAACCCACCTTCTCAATTGAGGCGTCACTTTCTCCTGTCTCATCGTCTCACTTAACTTAATGTCAGCGTAACTATTTTAAAACGCCAAGAGATGCATGCTTTAATTTAACAACAACATGGAACACATTTGCCATTACTGACCACCTGACTGAAGAAATAGCTGTGTGTGAGTGTGTGTGTGATGACACACCCGCTGTGAGAGATAACTCTGGTCAATAATCCAAAGCTCAGCAGTGATGAAATGGTGTCACATGCCTCTAGTAGTCACAGCTGACCTGAGAGCAGAGCTCAGTCCCCTGTGAAGTTATCATGCTGCACATGTAAATTCCTGTCAAGCTATCCAGCCTTTGGATACTGATGCCATGACAACACAGGCTACTGTAACCAGGTTAATAAATGGGCTGCCAAGTTATAGCATCGAAGCTGGTTTAATTAATCTGTTTGTTTCCATGTCGACACAGCAAATATTGTCTCTGCAGTAGAGGTTTACCTTTTTTCCCCTGCAGATTTACTCAAGGTAAGAATTGGAAAACACTTTAAAGCAGGAATATACTCCTTCAGCGATTTCATTTTAGAAATGTTTGTTTTTGGACTGTTTCAGTGTTTACCTGTGGTAAAAAAAATAAAATGTTTCCACACTAGAGAAAGAAAGTCTCACTTCAGCTTGCCTCCATTACAGAACACACACACACACACACACACACACACACACACACACACACACACAGTTTCCTGTGGTGTTGGATTACAGTATAAGTCAGGCTACCACCGATACATTTTCCATCTGAAAATACTGAAATGTATCATCGGGAGCACGCTGTCCTCTAGCTCAGGATTGTAATGATGTACGGTTTTGCTGAGTACCTTAAGCAACGCAGAATTTCTCCACAAGGTGGACGCACCTGCAACAACCTAAGCCCAAAATCTCTCTGCAAAGCTCACTGAGTCAAGTTATTGCTACACTCCTGTGCTGTCACCCAAACCTACCAGTTTCTTCCAACCCAACCCACGCACAGGACCGGACACCGGCATTGTCTTACCTTACTGCTGAGCTGGATCAGTGCGTAAACGCCTGTTAAACAGCCATGAGTGCCAGTGCTTCACTATGCGCCCTGCAGGATGTCGCCAACCAAAACAAATAAAGTCGCCGACAGCCACGATAGCCACACCTTTTACAGGAGGCAGGGCTGCTGCTGGAAGAGGCTGAAGAGACAACCCGCCGTGCAGAATCCGCATCATCTGTGATATTTCTCCCGCCCCGCTCGCTCTCTTTCATACATCCTCCACTGCATGGCGACACCACTGAATTCAAAGGTCGGTGATCCTTCGCGCAGTCGTTAACTCACACCCCCTCAAAAAAAACCAAAAAAAAAACAACAACAACAACTCTAAAGTGCAGCTTCCGATCTTAATTACTCCGAGAGAAACTGAACAGTCCTTCTCTAGACGCTCAGTCCGCACGTCGGGGCTGATGTTGGGTTTGTGCTCCGATCCAAAGCAATTAACAGCTTTCCTCCACCAGCAGGGTCTGGTGCTGCGGTGAAACGCTGCATGACTCACTGTTCGATTAGTTTGCCTGCTTGTCCCGGACTGAATAGTGTAGTGTCTGCAGGCTACTGCAAAGGAGAGAGTAAGAAACTGTGATGACACAGCCGCTGTCTGCGAGGGTTTAGACTGTAATGATTAACTAGAAGAAAAGCAGTTAACTGGTTTGATTTTACACAGTAAGTATCACAAGCTCCTATTTTACTGCACTGAAACATACATGTCGCTGTAGTCTATTAAGATGAGTTTTGGACCATTCAAATAATACACTGTTACGTAATGCTAGGGTCATTATACAGTAAACAAATACAGAAACAAAACATGTGAGTCTCTTAAGAAATAGATCCATAACGACTTCGCTTGGCACTCCCTTTCTGCATTTTTATGTACTATGATTTTAAGAGCCCGTCCTTCCCAAAACAGTAAAG
>NW_005187530.1:30551-32419 GCF_000239375.1 Pundamilia nyererei | reverse complement strand
TTGAGTCACTGTATGTTTGGAAGGTTAACTTAGTGCAAATTAGCATTGAGTAGCTGGATTTCAGTGGAAGCGTAGCACAAATTTAAGCTGAATTTCAGCGAAGTCTGAGAAAGATAAGACTCCATAACACACCAAGGTCACCACTTGACTCTGCACCACCATCTGCTCAGCTGTGATGCTACTTTGCGCCTGATATGCTAAAACGTATCACGGCTATGAAAGGTCCAGGGTTTAATGAATTTAATTAAATGGATTTATTGAACAAGCTGAGTTATTGTCTGTTGAAGCTCTGACTCACATCTGGGAAAAGGGGAACACAAAATAACACAAAAGAGTAATATCATGTCTACGTGTGTCTGGACTCAGCAGGGATGATAATAAATGACAAAATTTGAGAATATTTGTTCGAAAGCAATAGAGAATGACTCACCGCATTATATATCAGTATGTATTGCCACCCGGAGCCTCATTTCCTTCATTTATTGATGCAAAAAGGCTGAAAGTGGTGCATAGAAATTCACCAGAATGGGGGGGGGGGGTCACTTCAGGTATCATAATCCTGTATCTCATGTCACAGCACCACTAATGCATTAAGAGGCTTGTTAATGCAGACTACTAGGAAAAAGTGCTGAAACATCAGATAGTTTACAGGTAGTAAAACATGTTTTTTAATGTTTTCACATTATTCTCATGAATACATCCAAAGCACAAAATGTAATCTTATCCTGGATATTACGCCATAATCCATATAAGCAGTATTTCAGGCGCAGAGAGAACTTTGTGTTAGTGGTAATATAAGGAGAAATACTCTGAGACAGTACAGATTTAAGCTGTCAAAGCTACAGCTGTGTGGACGGTAGGAGACAGGACCCAAATGCAGGACATTTGATGATCTAAGGGAGGCAGCTTTTATTGTGCTGTGGAGAACTTGAATACAGGTAAACAGCTGGGACTAATCAGACATAATGAGACAAGGCGAAAGCAAAACTAGACACACTAACACAGGACAGGGGCTATCAAAATAAAACAGGAAGCATGACATAAAGATGCAGACTAGACACTGAGACGTGGAAACATGACAGACTTGGGAACAGAGGAAATATGAACCACAGAGACAAAAGGAACTAGACACGGAACACAGGGAAGACGTAGTGGCAGAAAACCAAGACAAGCATACAACACACGGAGACAAATAAGGAAAATAAGAGAACAAACCCTTCACTAGAGACATGACACCAGGAACACAGGGGAGGCACAGAAACAGAAAACCTAGAAACCAGAAACTATAAATACAATACAAACAGAAAACCATCATTCAAAGAGTATAACTAACCCAAAACCACAAAACACTGGATCACCAACCCAGGACCATGACATAAGCTGTTTATAGGAATACAAGATTTCAGATATACCAGAAAGAATGATAGTTAAGCAATAGATCTCAGGAAAAAGAGTTTTCAGTCAGTGAAAATCTCTGACAATAGGGAAAAAAACTACTCGAAAAAGATGAACAAATCATCCAGCTGAAGCTGATGGCTGCTTTCAAGACCCACTGTTAGTATCCTGCTCACCTCTGTTTGTCAGCGAGAACTTGGTTATCTTTTAAGTGACAAATACCTCAGTCTTCCTATCATCCAGATTTGTACATGTCACTGCAGTTACACGTGCAGGATGTTCAGGTGAGCTGGAAAGAACACTAGAGCTGTGGACTTGAATGGCATCAGACTAAACATTTCATAGACTGCATTTTGCTTTTATTTGACAACAGCTGTTCTCATTAAGGTGGAGTCTGAAACCACCCTTTAAATTCTGAGTGTACCGAGCTGGTATAACTATCAAGACAGAAGTAATACTGATCTAAAAAAAAC
>NW_005187530.1:7281-28490 GCF_000239375.1 Pundamilia nyererei | reverse complement strand
AACGATGGTATTGAATGCTGAGCTGTAATCTACAAACAGCATCCTCACATACGTGTCTCTCTTCTCCAGGTGTGACAGGGCAGTGTGTAGTGTCAGGGCTATGGCATCAATTATCATCATTATCATTATCATCATCATTAGATGTCCTCACTCTGCATCCAGTTGAAGTTTTTACTTGTTGTTTTTGTCTCTGCATTAATTACTCCTGGAATTATTCATCAGTCCACAGATGTTGTGCATTTTGTACTGCATTCATAATTTATAACTGAAACATTATCTGCATTACGTCTAAACTGACTCTGACAGCAAGTAAATGTATTTTTTTCTTTTAAGTTCAGCAGTGGCCTGATTTCCTCCTCAATGTCTCTTATTTGTCTCACTGCTGGTCGGTCTGCATGATTACCACAAGAGGTTTAGTGGTCAGATGTCCCTCAGTACCAGTAAATTTGTGTTAAACAAGAAATGCTGGGACGGGTGCCAGCAGGTCAGATCAGATCAGCTGTTTTACAAGACGCTCACGTCACCTCCACCCACTCAAACAGCATGTTTTCATGTGGACAGATTATCGAGAAACAGTCTCCCACTTATCTGGAACAACTCTATCAAAACCAAAATAGAAAATTGTTTGCAGGTGTTTTGTGTGCCATTACAGCTTTATGTGTTATGTTTTCATGTCATTCTCCTGTTATTTTGTCTATTTTTATAACTGCTTTGTGTGGCTCTTTTTTTTTTTCAGTTAAGTAAAAAAGAAGAAGTTTTTTTTTGTTTCCCTTTAGTTTTTTCTGTGTCTGCAATCATTTTTATTGGTTTGTGTTCATTTTTCGTGTCATTTTTAAGAGTTCCTTTTTTTTGCATTCTGTATTTTTTCCTAATATTTACCATTAAGTCTGATTGTGCAGTGGCCTAAAGAACTTGAAAGAGAAGGCAACTTGACCTCTTTAAGTTTTTTTTCCACTTCTCATCCAAGAGGCTTTACATCTTTACATAAAGGATAAAGAATGATCTTTTGAGGATATCAGTGTTTACATTCTGGACCAAGAAGAAGTTTGAAAAAGGAGTAAAAGAGGCCTATGTCCACGGTAACAACCATCAATAGAATGGTGGCATATGTACAGTGTAGTCTTGATAAATGAGTTTCCTCCACTCAGACCGTGCTTAAGGTGACCTCAGTGGGTTACATCACAAGGTGGGGCATCGTACACTAGTGCTTACAATTCTGTGTAAAGGTCAGGAGTCAAGTGGTCTTGAGCAGTACTTTTCTGAGCTTTCTAAAGGTCATTCAAAGTTCCTATTTGGGCATTGGGTGGTTTTTCACTCATTTTCAGATAAATATTTGTTTGTTAAGCCACTTAACACTCACCTATGAATCACTCAGGCATAAAAAAGCCTCCTTGTTGTGTTGTGTTGTTGTCTACACATAATAGGAAAACTAAGAAAAGAACCAATTTTAAGTTGTGTCTTAGGTACTTTGTTGGTAGCAGCCTGTTACAAAAAACTGTTCCAATTCATTTATTTTGATGTACAAAAAAAGATAATAGAGTTTGACAGGCATAAAACAGTATTTTTGCACCAACAAGGTGATTCCCAAAGAGCTGCTAGATAAACTTATCTCACTCAGCATGGTGTGCAGTGTGTCCTTAAAACACTGGAGGAAGCAGAACACACAGACAAAAGAAGTATCAGCTCTAAGAAAATGTTTTTAATTTCCATCATAATGCAGTAAAAGCATAAAAACACACAATGAAATATTATCAGTCATGGATTGGCCTTCTCACAGCCCAGACCTCAGTATTATTGAAGCAGTGTGGGAACATCTTGACAGAGAACAGAACAAAAGGCAGCCAACATCCGTAGAGCTTTGAATGTCCACTATTGCTGAAGACTACTTAAAGAAATGACAAGAAAGTTGAGTGCTGGGACTGCGCCTTGTAGGCCTACTGTGTTTTAAGATTAGACAAGAAAGAACAAAACAGACTGCATCTGATGATGTCTCTTCTTTTACAATCACACACACAAAATTCACAGTCACCTGCAGCAGCCAAAAATTCTCAGGCAGCCATCCAACACTGCCCTCCAGTGGAATTTTGAAAAACAATTCCTCAAAAGCTACAAAAATTGGGACTAAGTTCAGTGCAGGTCATGGATTATTTAACCAATTCCTCATGAGAACAGTCTTATTAAACCATTTGGAAGGAACCTTGTTTTATCCTCAAAGCCTCAGACATAACATTTGCCACATCAATAAAGATCATCTTATTCCTCAAGCACTCAACATTCTCCAGGCATCTACTTCTTCACCCAGCGGAAATACCACCTTACCCACCGTGAGCCTTTTTCTGCTTAAAGCATCATAAGAGTCTTATTTTTTATGTGTTTGTGTGATGGAAAGCACATATTTTCAGACAGCGATCACGGCAGTAAAGCCATAAAGTAATGACGGAAATCTGGAACGGTATGGCAAACGTTACGTTCAAGTCTATATGATTTACATAAACAACAAATGGAAAGACTGAACGCGTCTCCGCAGTGAGTCATTTTTGGAGCAGACTGCATCATGGGAGAGTTTGCGCAGGCAGTAAGAGGGCAGCAGAGTGCTTTGAGATATGTTTGCTGTAAGGTACGACTGGGTATCAACAATATTAAAGTGGATATATATTGTACTTATTGCTAACCACCAAACACACTCGTGCGCACATAGTCACACCACACAGGCATGCAGGATGCGGCGCCGGCCAGAGTCGTACACAAACACGCGTAACCCACACACATGGCTGTATATACCCACGAGTTCATACACATATACAGGAGTTTAGTGCGAAACCACATATACACACACAGGAGCGCTCACTCGCCATAAACCACACTCATACACACACGCACACTCCTGCAGTGCATACCTCCCTACTACTGGTCCAGACCCAGACACCGCATGCCAGTGCACCTCACTCCCTGAGCCACAGGCCGCAGGAGTAGAAGAAGAAACAGATGGGTACCAGCTGTTTGGATCAGAGCCCTGGGTACACAGCTACTGTATTGCACCACACACACACATACACACACTTCCACTGCATACATGAATACTTGAACTCATTCAAGTTGTTTAACTGCAGCTCTGCATATACTGTTTCTAGCACTTATGCAGAGAATTTACAAGTAATGTATTGTTGCTGTACTTTTGGTCTGTTTAACAATTTGAGCTTTCTGCTCTACTACTAAACTGTTGCTCTTTATCTGTCTGCTGATAATTCAAATTACTCACCTTTCCTGGTATTAAATGCTACACGGCAACAACACATTCAGACATTGTACAGTTTGTCATTGCAGCCTTTAAATATGAGAATAGCTGATATTAAGTCCACATTAAATGGTGAAGGAATGATACAAAGAAAAGCAAGGTCAGACACTGAAATAAGTAAACTCATTAAACAGGCAAAGTGGAATCACACTGATTGGAAATCTGTAGTTGCAACAAGCTGGTTAATAGGTCAAATAACTTGTAACACAAGCGGGGGTTGCTGGCAGTGGTAATTACACACAAATTATCCCAGTGCTAGCATTAACAGCAGGCACACTATCATAGCTGTTAACACATACAGCATTAAGCTTTTTCTTTCTGTGTTAGCCACTGTGACGCACAAAGTTCAGGGTGCCCCATTTTGCCCTGCGACAGCTGGCATTCAGCCCCATGTGGCCCTGAATTAGATAAGGGCAAGAATGTGGATGGATGAAGTAAAGTCATCACATATAAATAATTTTTGGTTGCATGAACATGAAATTGGATTTCTCTTCTGTCCACCTGCTCGATCTAAGTATGTTAGATCTCTGCATAGATCTGCTTTGATCTCCTCCTGAGAAATATATCAAATAAATAAGATTCTTAACAAATGCACTGCTCAGAAAATTAAAGGAACACTTTGAAAACACATCAGATCTCAGTGGGGGTATCTATGCCCTAAGGAGACTACTGATGGTGTCCTAAGGGGTCTCATCTCAGATCTGTACCAGGGTATCACTGAGCTCCTGGATTTGTCTGAGGTGCAATCTGACTGCATTGGATGGACTAAAACATAATGTTCCAGGGGTGTTCTATTGGATTTAGGTCAGGTGAGCATGGGGGCCAGTCAATGGTAGTAATTCCTTCATCCTCAAGGAACTGCTTACATACTCTCGTCACATGAGGCTGTGCATTGCCCGGCAACAGGAGATACCCATCAAGAATTTCATCCTGATACCTAATGGCAGTCAGGGTGTTGTTGCCTAGCCTGTAGAGGTCTGTTAGTCCCTCCATGAATATGCCTCCCCATCCCATCACTGACCCACAATAAAACCAGTCATGCGGTCCTGGAAAAGCACAGGGCACCAGTGGTCCAGCTGCTGATTCTGGTATTCTACGGCAAATGCCAGACGGTGCTGTTCAGTGAGCACAGGGCCCACTAGAGGACGTCAGAACTATGTTTCTGATTGTTTGGTCAGAAACATTCACACCAGTGATCTGGAGGTCATTTTGTAGCTCATCCATCCCTCCATGGAAGAAGGAGCAAAATATCTGGTCCTGCTGTTGGGTTCAGGACCTTCTGCAGCCCAGTCCAGCTCACCTAGAGTAGCTGTCTGTCTCCTGGAATCTCCTCCATGCTCTTGAGATTGTGCTGGGAGACATGGCAAACCTTCTGGTAATAGCACTTATATTAATGTGGCATCCTGGAGGAGTTGCACTACCGATCCAACTTCTGTGCAATCCATGTATGGCCTAATGCTACCAGTAGTGACACTGAGCCTAGCCAAATGAAAAAAAAAAAAAAACAGTCATAAAAGATGTGGAGCGAAAAAATGTCAGTGGCCTCCACCTGTTAAAGCATTCCTAGTTTGGGGCTTTATCTCACTTTTGCCCATATAGTGCACCTGTTGTTGCTTTCATTAACATCAAAGCAGCTGAAACTGACATCAACAACCCCCTCTGCCACTTACTGACTTGATGCTATGCTCTGATGAAAAGTATTTTTGAACAATGTATCATGTTTTGTAGGTGTGTTCCCATTCATACCTACTGCCAATTAACCTAACCCATGCATGTCTTTGGACTGTGGGAGGAAACCAGATTATCTGGAGAGAACCTACGCAAGCACGGGAAGAGCATGCAAGCTTCACACAGAAAGGCCCCAGCCTTTCTGTGGGTGGATAAGAACTTAGCATCGTCTTGCTGTGAGTCAACAGTGCTCAAGTATCCACTGGAATATACTGGCTTTCACAGTCTCACTGTCCAACTTTAATCTAACGCACTGCTCGACAGAAGCGACATGAAACACACAAAAATAAGTGCAAAAGGGGTTTATGAAAAGAATGTATCTTTACTCTCAGAGACCACCGTTCCCTAAATAGCTGTCAAATTAACTCATCACTGGCATCCACAACGAGGTCAGGGGTTGATTTTGATCATCCTCGACTCTCATTTCTTTTCTTGCGTTTTCTCCAGGATCCCAGCAATTTCGGATCCAACCTCAGCTATCAACTTTCTTCCTATGAGTCAACCGAGGTGGTGACTCCTTCAGCTCATTACAACATGACTTACCCAAACCAAACCTCTCCTTGTGCTCACTGGGAAGCATGTTTCTCCCTGTCTGAATGCTTTTAGTTACAGTTAGCGGTCGCTCCCCCTTATTACTCTGACTTTAAACAAAGTCAAAGTCTCATTAAATCAAAATACAGCATTGTGTGAAGTACAGTAAAGTTGGGATTTATCAGTATTTAATGCTTCTGTGACTGTCCTGCCACTACAAACGTGACATTAAACATCACAGGAAGCCATGTGCACAGCTTACAGCAGCAGTCTATACTGGATCAGCTATTGAATATTGCACACACACCACAAATGAAAATGGCATTGTGTGTATGGTTGCCCACGATTGTCCTGTGATTTCCAGCTTC
Organism: Pundamilia nyererei; assembly: GCF_000239375.1. Taxonomy (NCBI): domain Eukaryota; kingdom Metazoa; phylum Chordata; class Actinopteri; order Cichliformes; family Cichlidae; genus Pundamilia; species Pundamilia nyererei. The sequence goes on along the minus strand of NW_005187530.1, from coordinate 22,568 downwards.
AGCGCTGATGTGGTCTGGCCATTGTGGTTTTAGAGGGCAGACCGGAGCAACAGCAGGCTGGTTTGGAATCTTTTTTCCCTCTGGAAGCCAACAGGATGTCTTTAATGAACCACAGCGTGTTTGAACTGTCGCATCTCACCATACTAGGAACCCAGCCCTCATCGTTGGCGTGCACAACAAGAAAAAGGGAGAAACACAGTGAAATGAGAAACATGCAAGAAAAAAAAACTGAACATGTATCAAATACAGGAAATGCCGCCTCCGAGACAAAGACCACAAATCAAATGTTGGTCATAACAGCGGGGAACGTCTGGGTACTTCATCATAGAGGATTCAAGAGCCCGAGGCCGTCCTGTTCTTGCTGTGCCGGGGCAAGTGTTTCTCCTCCCCATCGCACACATCTTCATGTCACGTTTGATGCAGCTTCACGATCACATCACAGCCAACAGTTCAGTGAAGTTTGTAGCTCCAGCAAAAAAAACCCCCAAAAAACCCCGTTGTTTACCACAGGCTACAGATCGCTGGGAGTGACCGGCTTGATTAGTAGTTGCCAGTGTGTTGAGTGTACCTGCTGTGTCCACAAGATGGTGTTGCTGGCGTATCGTATAACTAACCGAAGCCGCAAGGCCGCTCGCTTTGGCAGCGACAGAGAGCAAACAGAGCTCACATCATTTTCATGATAACTGCAAACTGTGGTGATGGTTCAGTAACTGTGAGTGTTGATATGCTGCATATTGTTTCAATTATACCAAACTGTTGTTCCAGACCATGCCATAGAAAAATGCTGAAAATACTCCATGTTTGATCTTGTGGGCTCTTGTGAAACTGGAAATGAACGGTGATTAACTGTAATGATGAAGAAAGGTTATGTGCCACAGGTTATTTGACTATTTAAGCCGGTCTACATAGAGAAGGCTGAGAAGGAGGAGCCCTTTTAAGCTATTTGCAAATGGAAGAGTCATGTTCTACAAAACTTATTATTTAGGATTGGAAGAAAGCTCTTAAGTATTTAATAGATTTTTAAAAAGTGGGATAGCAGTAATTTAAGCACACAGTCTTGTAAAAGTGACAAAGTTGTTTTCCTTTCCACATCGCATGGCAGCTAGAACTGCTTCAGTCTAGCTCAGTTTTATTTGTAGTATGTGTGTGTGACTGTGTGTGTGGTGGTGAAGTGGGAAGCTTTGTAGTGCTGAGTGAGAAAGACGAATATGGCTATGATTAAAGTAGGCACTAAAGCAAAGGTGGTAATTGGGATCATAAACACTCACTTTTCCATTTACCCCTCTAATGAAGCGTTCCTGTTTATTCTGCGCAAGCGATTCATCAGAAACACAGCATCCACTCTGAGCCAGCCGGAGTGATTAGCACCCCTCAGATCTGTTTACATTGTCTTGGTGGCATGATCAAGGATGTCAACAAATACGGTACGAGTGTGCAGTAAACAAGTGGCGGAGGACTTTCCGGGGTACCGTAGACTCCACGTGAAGATGCAGTTTACCGATCTTTTTGCAGACTTACCGCGAGTGCTTTGCGAATCAGCAAATATTAAAATAATGCAAATTAAAGTGCGCATTATTCCCCTGCTGTTAAGCGATTCAAAGCTTAGGGCAACACGATGAACAGCTGGTGGCACTCATTCAGATGCCAGTGATTGCTTGTGAGCACAAGTGAAATAAAATGATGAATGAAAACTGTACAGAAAAAACATGATGCAAACGTTTTAGTGCTGTAAATACTTTAGGCGCTTGATTTTGGTTTTCCTTGTTTACCTAGTGATTCAGAAGTGGACAGATTAGTGCAAATATCGATAGTATCAATGTCATTGCTGGTATTGGTATCAGCTTGATACCAGCGCGACAGAATCGATACTGTGTTTCTGTCTTCTAAGGTTAGTATCAGTAGCACTGGCCCTGTATTTACTTGCTATCAGATTGATACCAGAATCTGCATTCTTGCAGTGTCTGTAGTATAGATTTAAAACTATATAGGAGATCAAGTGTCATGTATACATCAAGTTTTAAAGGGGGATCCAGAATCCTTGTCCCTTGTGGGGCCGTGGCCTGAGGAGATTGTGATAGTGTGCAAACCGGGAAAGAATCCTGGCCTACGTACACAGCCGTTAAACAACAGCCTTAAAGCCTCACTGTCAGTTGCTTGGAGTCGGGCATAGAAGCCTGCACCTCTAGTTTATTTAATTACATTTGTTGACCCAAAAGTGGTCTAACCACTGCCCTCAGTGTTAGCTCTTTTTTTTTCCTATTTATTTTTGGTGTTGCAGTTTTCTACATGGTTCTTCTTTGATCAGTTGTCCAGCCATTATATTAAACTTTACCAAGTTCTTCCTCTGTTTATTTCAGAGATAAAATGTGTAGAACGGAGCAGCAACAGATGCCAGAGCAAAATGCAAAACTAGCAAAGATTGAATCACTGTTATAGCAGCAGTCAACAGAAACGGCCATTTAATCGAGAAAGAAACAACGGAGGGTAATTAGGTTTTGGCAGTATGAACTGGGTTTTAATTGCAGGTTTTACAAAAGGCCACCTCCTGAAGTTGTTTAACAAAACAGGGAGGGGGAAAATGAGTGAAATGGAACCTAAACATATCTGCAAACATAGATGTTTGATCTTGCACATTTTTAGCATGTATAGGCTTAGGTCAAATCAAAACTTTGAGGGGTGTTGTGAAAGGATTAGATCAAATTCTTAGCTAAGCAGCAATTCGTCATATATTTTATCGCGATTTGTCTTGCAAATGTCTGTGTTTAGGTCTGAGAAAGCACATGCACACTGAGGGACGCAGCTGTCACGCAGTGCAGACACAGGCTTGTTTTACTGCTGACACCGTGCTCTGCCAGACTCTCTGCACACCCTGGCGGTGGCTGCTGTAGTACAGGGAGCCAGACAGTAAAGACATAAAGCCAAAGCAACTGACAGCTTATAATCATAAATTTCGGGAGGGAAAATTCACTGTTGCTTTTCTCATCAGGGCAAGGGTGTTTTTCATCAGTGGACGAAAAAAGTTGCAGGGTAATGCATTGGAGCATTAAACATCTGACATGTTTTAGATCAAGTATCAGGTGCTTGATGCAAATCTTAATGAGACATGTCCTCTGCAGTATATATATATATATATATATACATATATGCATGCATCTAATTAGCTCTGGTGTATTTTCACAGCTTTAACAGATGTTTTATTAATGACTGGAAGTGTTTAACTAAATATTACACCTGCCTTCTAGCTGCTTAGATTACAATCAGTTTAACATTCTTCTCCTTTCTCTTTAAAGAAAATGAGAGGCCGTTTGCATATTCACTTCAAGCCCACTTTCAAACAGGATTCCTTTTTATCTTTTCCCCTCACCCAGTGAATCTATCAATCCATCAGTGAACCCAGAGGAAGCTCACCCAGTCAGTGCGTTCCCTTCATCTTACTGAGTCGAAATACTTTATGGCATGTTTGACTTAGCAAATGATAGGAATAACGCAGGCTGTCAGGTAGGAAAAAGCCAGGCTACAAGGCCACAGCAATCAGGAAAACTTGGTCCGGTGCAAGGCATGACTTCAATAAAATGCCTCCAGTTCTTTCTTTCTTTCTTTCTTTCTTTTTTTTTTAAAGCATTAGTCCATGGCAAATTAAAAAGTAGAGTGCAATTAAAAGAAATCACTGTGTAAATGTTAGCATGTGGAAGTTTTTCTTTTCCTTTCCCCTTTTTCCCTTCTTCCTAGCTGAACAAAGAATGCCCCTGAGGCAGAGCGGTGCAGCTGTTGAATATTACTACATCCATGTGTTTTAAATAAGGCCCCATTATAATCAAAATCATAAAAAAGCTAATGTGGCTCACTTAAACATTTAAATTTAAGTTAACCAATGTAGAGTTGGATCCTTTGTGTGCATTTCTTGTAACTGAAAAAAAAACAGCTTAAGCAACCATCAAAGAAGTCTTTATTGGTAGCAAATATTTTGTTATTGAAAGTATTTTAAGTAGTGATAGTACAAATAATTGACAGCTTTTGCCAGCTGCATTTTTCTAAACATTTTTCATTTGTCATTTTGGCCAGATTACACATCCAGGGCAGTGTATCTGTTGTGTTTAACTCTGAGTTTACTGAGCAGGCAATCAGCTGCAGCACTGAGAAAAGAATCTGAAGTACTATAAGTTATCTTTTCCTACAAACTGAACTGCATGGACTCTATAAGGTAACATCAGAAATATAGAATTAATCTATGGTGGCAGTTGAATTATGAGTGTCCTTCCTAAATGAATTTTTCCTATAATTCCAGTCATCCCTTCACTGCCTTTAAGAAATATTTGATATTAGCAAGTAATGCTCTTTGGCGTATGGACCCTGGGATACTAGGGTAATTTTACTGTCTGTCCTATGTCCAGTGTTCACCACTGGACCTATTTGTATGCAGCTAAAAAACTTTCCTCAATCAGAAGCTGCACTATCGGGGCCCACAGCAGTCTATCAACTCAGTTGTTTTTAGTCTTATTGCCACAGGTGTATAAAGCCAAGAACCTAGTCGTGTAGTCTGCCTTTACAAATGCTCACTGGAATCCAGTATGATCATGTAATAGAACAAAGGCAATTTGTGAAATTTCTTCCTAAATATTCCACAATCAGTTGTAAGCGGTATTTTTGCAAAGTGGAAGGAACCACAGGACCTCAGCCACGGGGTTACAGAGCAGAGTCAATGAGTCCTGACGCAAACCTCCTTTTGCATGAACATCAGCACAAAAGCTGTGCACCAGGAGCTTCATGGTATGGGTTTCCACGGCTCAGCGGCTCCTGTAGGTGTTATGATTAGACAGGCCAGTATTTTTTGTCTTTTATAGCAGCAGATATTGGCAGATCAGCCGAAAAGAAATCATGTTTATAGGTTTGAGGTTTGAGCATGAGTATTTAGAATTCTGTAGAGTACAAAAGAATGGGAGCATGAATGAATACAATAACATTGTGCATTTCTATTTGTACTCTATCCTTATATTTTACCCCACCTCCTTTGTTTTGTCTCTTGGCTGTATTGCCTTAGTCATACTATAGCACTTATAATTCAATACTTGAAATAACACAAATAGAAATGAAAAAATAAACAGATAAAAGATTTGCATGAAAAAGAGGAGCCTGTAGAGATGTAGCTGTTCTTGCAAAAGCACAATGTGTGGCACCACAATGCATTTAGATCACAATCCTGATTGCAAAAGCGGCCAGACAGGATGGGATTAAAAAATAAATAAATACATTACATGTTGTCAAAAAGGCTGATTTATTTAGAGAAAGTAAAGCAGTCAGCAGACTGAGGAGAAAACTGCAGATACATTCTGTGGGGCCGATTGGTGTGAAGAAGTCTGCTGCGCTCAACCCTTTGGTTAGAAGTCAGGGTGAGGGTGTCGCCTCACACCAGGACAGATGGGTTTCCATGGAGGGATGAACATGTCTGGCCAAATCCACTTTTCCCCCTTATTAAAATGGATATTTCCGAGCTGTCAGAGGGTGAAGTCTGGTTTTGCAGAGTATCTTGCTTACTTCTCGCTGACAGTGGGCTTCCTTTCCCCATACGTTCAGCATCTCCTGAGGCTCTCGCTCCCATTATGTAGCACAGCAGCTTCCCTATGGGTCCCAAGCCAACACAGATCTGGCAAGTGGTTCACTTTTCACTTAGCGGCACACACTAATTTACTGAGACTCGACACTGTTTTGGGTCCGCGGTGCAATTCCCACGTTCCAGCTGAGAAAATATATCATTAGTCCCTCATCGTGTAATGCTTGCCACGTTACGTTATAAAAGCTGGGGTGTAAAGCGACATGGATAAAACAGGAGCAATTTCCAGTGTGCCTCATTTCGACCGCTTGCTTGGAATAAGTGGTAGGCGTTAAGAAATTTGAAAAGGGGACAAGATGCGGTGTTGAAAAGGCCATTTTGCTTACTAAATACTCCTGGGTGGCTGGAAGACTAAGCATTTCCATTGCAAAAGTCTCCAATAACGTATTACAGCCATATGAGCGCAGGTCTTTACGAGCCTTCCTTGAAAGTTATGTGGATTAATTAACTTTCCAGCCAAATTAAGATTCCATGCTAATTTTAGTCGAAGTCATTTTAATGAGATCTGCACAGAAGATGGCCAATTCACAATTCCTTCCCTCAGTTATACACACTCGCTGTTCCAAGGGTTAATAAATAAATAATGAAAAGAAGTTTGTTTACAACACTGAGGCCAAGTTACTTCATAGTAGACCAACATCCACAGGACTGTCACCAAGTGCAACCTTGCTCTGTCATTACATACTCAGTGAATGAAGACCCGTTTTTGGCACAAGACCACAGCTTTCTGGGCTTTTCGCTTCACAAACATTTTTACAGGCGTAACAGGCTGCGACCGAGCACGCCGCAACAGACCTGTCACCTCAAGGCCACCCCGCAGGGCCACACGAGACAGCTAAATATATCGCCTCCCAGGAAGCACCAGAGAAACTCTTGGTTCTGACCGGCTATCGTTCGGCTTAATTAACAAACACAGGTCAGAGCCAAAGCAAATTAGAGGCCAGGGCATGCTTTGTAGGCACTACCACACTGAAACCACAATACAAACCAGCTCCTCATATCGTATCAATCATCGATGCCCTTTTGTACACCCAGCTACCTCACTTCATATTTGCTCCCTGTTTACCCTTCTACTTTGTGCTTCTACCTATCCAGACCAGTTAGAAACCCTCTTCTACATCTCCGTCCTTCTATTTTCTTTTTAATCACACATGCACAACTCATTCATGTGGCAATGGTTTAGGTCGGCCGACACCCAGTGGCAAATGTGCCTGACCCCCTTTCTGCCCCCTCGAGCCTCCCTCCCCAACACCCTCTGGAAAAGCCACATCTATCGCTGGTGCTTTGTGGGCCCTGACTGGGAGCCTGAGCCCATTAAAGCCACGCTGAACTGTGTGTGTCTGCATCTCCGAAGTGAAGGGATTACAGCTTACAAAATGTCGTTCTGGGCCTCTCTGGGACGAGTAATGAGCGTGGCAGTCTCCTGTGCTGTATTAAACACTTCAGAAGCTCTGTTATCCTGTTTAACCAGCCTCACTGAGCAATTTATGGAAGTTTCTAACAAGCATCAGAGATTTAATGAAAGTTATAAGCATCCGTGTTATTTAGCAGATAATTAAAGAAAATTAAACGAGAATGTCACTGCAGTGGAATTCTGTTATTTATATCTTTTATAAGTGCGAGTGAAACATGATGAAAAGAACCTAAATTTAAGCGCAATTCATCAATAAATTTATTGCATCCTCACGTTAGGAAATAGCGATGCCGTTTCACTTCCTTTTTTTTCTTTCTCTTCTACGGTAGCAGAACATAGGGTTTTGTTGGTGCAAAGGCTCCTGTTAAATTGTTTCACTGGCACAGAAAAGCAGCGCCCTTTGACTCTGCGCAGAAGACATCATCCGCTTACAAGCTCTCGCTATTAAACCCATGCGTGTCGTAATAAGCCCCGCTTTGTTTCTAATACATCCGAGTGAAAACATTTATTGGACTAATTACAATGGTCTCGCGTTGGATTTTCTTCCTGTGTTACACATGCTTTGGCACAGTTCCCAGTATTGTATTGAAATGTCTCACTACTCATGAATGTGGTATTAACTGCCAGGCAGGCAGCAGAAAGGAAAGAGGGAAAAGCACCTTGGAGGGAAACAAGGAGTAGGGACTACATTTTTTGACCAAGACATCCTCTCTGATGGCATTTCTTAAGACTCGCAAAGTCCATTTGCTTTATGATGGATTATGTTGCAGTCGAGGATGTATGAAATTACATTTACATGGGAAAGTTGATGAGAAAAACAATGATAAAGTGGCAAACATGGTAAAGTTAAAATGGACCAATCTGTCAGCTGAGGCTCCAGTATCTTTGTTTAGCCAAAATTCTGTTAGGACTCTAAGGTCGAAGTTCTTACCAGCATTTTTGCTGCGAAAACATGAGCCAGTTTTTGTGGCCTACTAGAAGGGAGTAGTGTTCCATCCTTGCAGGAGTCCACTCTGCAGGTGGGGGAGAGTCATAGGAGAGGTGGAGAAAAACCTTAACCTGGTTGTCTACTGTCTTGTGCAGTCTGGGAGATGATTGAATGTTAGGGTGGGTACAGTTTCCTCTGTGGTGGGGTCAGGTGGGCTGTTCTGGGTCCTGTGGGGCTGGTCGGTCCTGCTGCCGTAGGCCCCCGGTCTGGATGAGCCTGGGCTCCCTTGCCTTGGTGGGTGCCGAAGGACAGGGGCGCCTACTGGGGTCAGCGGGGGAGCTGGCCCCAGGGAGGGGCATCTTGCTCCTCCCTTCTTTTCCTCCTCATCCCCGGCTGCCTCCCTCTTCCCGCTCAACACACCCACCCACACAAGTAGGACCTTGGGGTGCGGGTGTGTCACCAGGGTGCAGGGGAGGCTCCCCCCCCCTCTGTCCCCTTCTGGCCACCTGTGCCTCAATTTTATTCCACAACTTAGACATCCACATTACTCACACTCTCATAACACATACATGTAGGGCCTTGAGGGTGGGCACGTTAACGGCGTCCAGTGGACGGTCTGTGTATTCAACCCCACCTCTGGCGCCGGTGCCCACCTCTCAATTTTAAATCCATGTAGACATTGAGGGTTCTCGGGAGGGGCCGTGCTAACACCTGCTGCTCTCTGGCAGCAGCACCATGCTCTCCCGTGTTTTAAATGCACCTTAGAACAACACGCAGCAACACTACACAATAGCAAGAGGAGGGAGGTTTGGGGTCTTCACACACCCCTGTTCTCTGCTTGCCATCAGGGCGGGGGGCTGGAAGGAGGTGTTGGCTGTCCGATTGGGATCTGGGATGTGGGGCCTCCCTGCTGCTGCGGAGCCTGGGGCGGTCTGCTTGCCTCCACCCCGGGGGAAAGGGTAACATCCCCTGGGTCTAGGTGCCATTTCCCCCTCCAGGGCGAGGGTACCTGGACCCGGGGTATAGAGTTTGTTTGGGGAGTGTGATTGTGTGTCCATGTATATCTATCCCTACATGGGGTGAGTGCTGAGTATTTGTATATGTGTGCATGAGGGTGGGAATGCATGTTTGTGTCTGTGTCTATATGTCAGGTCGGGTCTTGCACTCCACCTCTCTGGGAACTCCCAGGCCCTCCCTGCTTGCTAGACAACAACGTTCAATATTTAGTATTTACTGCTGTTTACACTTAGCTAGATTAATGTGATTTTGTTATGTTTAGTATGTTGCTCTGGGTTTTTTTGCTTGTTTTCTCTTCTTTTTCTCTCAACAGGTGATCCAGGAGATTTTTTTTTCTTCTTTCTCTTTTTAAGTGCCCTTTCTCACTGTCCCTCTTCCTTTCTGTTTTTCTTTTCCTTCATCTTTCTTTCTACCTTTCCTATCCCCCAGTCATGTCTGTCCCGTCTGTAACAACTGAAAATAAAATAAAATAAATAATCAAATGGACCAATACGGCAAGGCCGTGATGATCCATTTGGCAAAGTAAATCCATTGGGTATCCTTGTTGGTCTTCAGACAACAATTTTGACGAATAAAGAACCAAATGGGACAGGCAAAAAAAAAAAAGAAGAAGGGAAAAATGACATTATAATCACTTTTTTCATAAGCAGTATTATAAGACTAGAAATGGAACACTGTTCCACCAAAGATTAGCAGAATTGCGCAATCGTGCGATAGTGGCAGGATGATGTAAAACTGGAAAAAACAAAACAAAACAAACAAGCAAACAAAAATCCCTGTTGATTTAAACCCTGTGGGAGTATTACCCTCAAGAGGGACAAAAGGACCCCCTAATGATCCTCCACCTAAGCACATGAGCCAAGGTGTGAAAATGGGTCTAGGTCACAATCAGCCACCTTGGCTCATGTGATTAGGTGGAGGATCATTAGGGGGTCCTTTTGTCCCTCTTTGGGGGATACTCCCACAGGGTTTAAATCTGGGACTCTCCACCATTTGACCCTAGAAATGAAGAAGCTTCTTGGATGAGAGGTGAAACGTCTTCAAGCAACTTTAACCCTCTCGAGGCAGGCGTTGCCGATTTGCAACAGTTAAAAACTAACAACCTGATTACCCCACATACATATTTTATGATTTTTTTTTACTCAGAAGTACCACTGCAGGACTTGGTTGTGCATTAACAACAAAAAGTTTAATTTGAGAGTGAGAGGGTTAAGAAGTCCAGACGCTTTTCTAAGCTCCTTAGACTACCATGAGCTGGATGACTGAGAACCTTCACAGACGGATGGATGGAAGCCATTTTTAAACAGTTTCCTGTTTTCAGACTCAAACATGATTGTGCAATTGATTGACAAGCAGTTCTGTGGCCAGCCGAGGCAGATCCCCTGATTACTCCATAACAAATTAAGCAGATAAACGAGCTGTGATTGATTCCAAGTGTTGAGCTTTCATTTAATATCTTTTCTCTGGAGCTTTCAATATGAAGTCCAAAGAGATGTCAGTACTAGCGAAGGAAGCCATTGATAGGTTTATTTGGGCTTTGCAGACTATCAGACAAGCAGCAAAAACTGTGGCCAAATCAATAATCTGGTGCATCCTTAACAATGCAACGACCAGGTCAACAACACCAAAAGGCTTGAAAGACCACATAAGACAAATACAGCAGATTACTGGTCAAGAAAAACCCTTTCACAACATCTGTCTAAGTCAAGGACAGTCTGAAAGATATAGTCTAGGTTAGACTTAAACAATATAATTATTGTAAATACAGAGTTTAGTGAGCAAGAATTGTGTCACTACCCAAATACCATTGCACCAACACTAAATTGGCTGTGTGAATAGGTGTCTCGGAGTGTTGGCCATTTGATGGGCTGGTGACCTGATTTCACCTCATACCCCACGCCAGCTGCACCACTGAATTACACAAACAATTAAGAATTAAGTTAAATAGAAATTTCTGTCTCAAGGTGATTTTTGTGATTTATCTGTAGGTAATATGCAAAGGTGGTGAAAATTGTGTTCCATTTTAGTGCCTGTAAAGCCCCCTTTTCCTAAGCAAAAGATATTACCTTTCTCTGGAGCAGGACTTTCCATTGACTGTATAGTGACAAAACCATACAATCCGGTCACCATACTGTGGAGTTTAGCTCTTTTTGTCACAGGTAAACACGCAGTTACTGAAAATAAATGTCATGGTTGATGTAGTGGAATAGGAAATATAGCCAAAAGTCAAAAGCATCAGTGTCATTCGGGAAGCATGCAGGTTCTGCCAGTGATGACGCAGCATGAACTTAACAGACCAGCTGTTTGTTTGAAACAAACAGGCAGAACTCAAAACTGCTCTGAAAATAAAGACGTTCAGGGTTGCAGCTGCAGTGGCTGCCATCCTAACATTTGTCTACAATTAGAAGGGTTCTGCTTTTCCATTTCATGGAGTGAGATTACATTACATTACAAAGTTTTTTTTACAATGCTAAAAGGAAAATTATGTTTCGGCTGTGGTAGCCCATTAGCAGTCCGCTGGCAGCTTCAGACCGTCCATCTACCTGCAGAGAGTATCTGTTGTCAAATGGGGGCAGTGTCAAAAATAAGTGCTTGCGTTGTTGTAAATTAGCCAGCCATGGAGAACAACTAATTTATAACATACAAAGAACTGAAGTGAAACCGAGTGTGCACTGCAGCTACTGTCTGTACTTTTCATGTCGTATTCTTGGTCTTTGCCGCTGTCACTCCTTTCCTTGTTCCAGCTCGATTGTTAACCAATTAGCATTTGGCTAATGCACCACATCATACACGTTGTGCAGGAGTCTCTGTAGGCAAAACTACAACTGCAGTACCATAAATACAAAATATTGGGTATATGCAAAATTGTTTGATGGACACATGAGGGGGAACCAGTGAAACCTTCAAAGGTACATACAAGTAGCTTGGAGAAAGCACGAGAGCTGAAATAGTTCATGGTGTTTCTGTTAATCTGAGATTATTTAATATTGCATCTGAACGATATGAACCTCCAGTGAAAAACTGGAGCAATAAAAAAATAGAAAACTGTAGTACGTCAGCTTGATGAGGAATTTTTACATCAGTGTAGAGCAGCTATGCAACACCTGATCTAGTGCTGGCTTGCTCTTTGCTGAGTTGTAACAGATGCATATTTTTACTTCACATGCAGAACCCATCATACAGAAATGATTTAATTTAAAAGTTGTGGTTTGATTTGATTTAGTTACAGACTGTTCAGCCAAGAAAATCAAGAAATTCTCATTTCCCATAACCATTCACTGCAATTTCCAAGCCCCCTCCTGGAGGCAGTTACATGCTGCCAACAATGAGGCTGCCAACAATGAGGCAACAGTGACCCAGCTGAATGTAAATAATGTATCAGCAGACTCTACCATACGTCAGGAGAAGAAATCTCACTACTTTATTCTATGTGTAAATTTTAAGAAGACATTTTTTTTTGTCAATTTGCTATTTTTAATCATGTTTCTGGTGGATTTGATAATCACCCACATGTAGGCTACAAACAAATCTGTTATTTATGTCCTATTGCTACTTTCCATAATCCCATACTTCTAAATACATAATATGGTTTCAATCTTTTATAGTTCATGTAACATATTCCGCTATAGTTTCGTTGTTACCGGTATATCACTGATAACATTTAAAATGGTGAATTCACAAAGGACCCAACTTCAAGAAAAATGTAGACATTTATATACAGATTTATACTTTTATCAAACAGAGTATCCAATCTTAAATTACAAATCCCGAACTTTAATGCAAAATTCTTGTTGTCAATTCTTTTGTCTTTTTGTTTATCAGTAGTTTACGTATTCATTAATCTCGGAAAAGTGAACTTTATTCTTTACGTCATGCTGTTAATGTCAGAGATGTGGTAAAAGCTTTATTATGTGGCTGATAGTATATTCAGCAGAGGTTCAAAGATAAGTCAAGCTCCTGCTTTATCAAAAAACATTTCATCATTTGTTGACCATGACATTGTAGTCAAGCACACAGGTCAAAAGGCTTTGACACAGTGAAGCCAGGGATTTTAGTCATTGCAAAAACTGCAGTAATTGTTAAGATAGCAGTCCAATGAACAGAGTCTGCAGTTAGGTTCATTTTTCACAGACATGACAGTCAGAAAGAAGTTAATGATTGAGCAGACACGAGTAAAACATGAAGAAATTCCAAATTTACCAGTCTTTGGAAATTTTTCACCCATTTTCCCGAGCGTCTCGTGTATGGTGCCAGTTATGAGGCAACAAAAGCCTGAGGGGATATAAATACTGGCACTTTTTCTATACTCAGCCATCGGATCAGAAAATCTCAAAGAGCTGACAACAAGAGACATCAAAACATCAGAGAAGAGCAAGAAGTTTAAGCTAAAACCTCTTAAGATGAAGACACTGACAGCTGCAGTTACAGTAGCCATTGTGGTCACAATTATGTGTATTCTGAGGAGCTCTGCTGTCCCTGTTGTTGAAGTAAGAAATTAACCTTTACTATTACAGTATTATTAACTCTATTGTGTAGAAAATTTTCTCGCTCTAAACATGACAACTCATTAATAGGAGCAATTGCTGGTGGAGCTAATGAACACTGACAATCCAGCTGCAGAACCTGAAGAGATATCAGTGAACTCGTGGAAGGTGAGCAGGGATATTTGAATGAATCATTGGGCTAATTTAAAAGTGCCCAACAGGGAGCTACAGAGCACAAACAAGAGTGAGCTGTAAGGCTGAAGATGAACACTGTGCTCATGTTTCTTGTCTTTTACATAGATGCTGCATAATGGAAGACAAAAGCGTGGTATCTTTTGCGGCACGTGCTGTAATGGCAAAGTCTGCTGGAGGTGCTGCTATGCCTAACTTGATATGGTTTTACTCCTTTTATCAGCTGACAACTTTAAATTGTTAAAAAAAAAATGCAGCTGTTTTTACCCATGCTATGTTCTATGCACAACTGTGTAACATGAATTGCTTGCAAAAATAAATGCCTGAATAATAAAATGTAGCATTACTATAATACATTTCAGTGTTATTTTGTATGTCTACAGAATTTTTTCTATAACGTATATGTTAAAAAAAAAGAGTTACCTCACTGATAAACACCTTAAATAAATTAGTTTAATATTTAAACTCCAGTTAAGGTACGTAGTTTGGAATAATTGGAAAAATATAGCAGCTATAGCTTAAAAACAAAATTATATAAGCAATAGCTTAACAAAGCATCTTCAGCTAGCTATACTTCTCCAGGTCTCGCAGAAAGTCAGTTATACAGTAATTAATTGACCTGTTTGTTTTTGTATTAGTCAGCTCGAGCTTGTAGTACAAAATAATATATAATTTCAGGAACACTAGCTTAAAGCAAACTCTGTATTAACTAATTAGCAAGCTAGCATGCTAAGCAAGCAGGTAATATCAGAATATCAGACTATCAAAACAATATCAGTATCAGTTAGATTCAAAACAAATTTGCTACACCAAATTGAAACATCTACCTGAACGTACTTTTTTCAGGTCACTACTGCTGAATGCTGATAAAAACTGTTTTTTTAGCAGCAGCTAATGCTAACTAAGGAAGTCTTTGCAGAAATGGGATGAACTATGTCAATGAAAATAGCACAAAGATAATTCAACAAAGAGAGTGAACATGATTTTTTTGATATACAGAATTTAGATAGAGGTATTTGGCAGTCAGACTCCGATGGCCCGTCGCCACGGAACAGAACCCCAGCGGTAGTAGGAATTAGAGCAGGACCCCTGGAGTCTAGACCCTGGTAGTGGAGATTAAGGTGGAGGCTTCAGAGGACCCTGAGTGATGAGAGGTGGGGATGAGGAGGAGGTGGACTGGACAAAGGCATCTGCCAATGAGAACGACTAACGCACAATGAGATTTAAAGTACCCGCCATGAATGCTGATTGGCCTGTGGATTGTGTTGTGTTTTTTTTTGTGTTCTACAGTTATTTCATTTTTAACCTTAATTTATATTTTATTCCTTCCTAGTTAAATTTACCCTTTTTAATTTTTCATATTTATTTCCTATCTTATTCATAGCCTTTTCCTTTTTTTGTTTTCTTTAGGTCACGAGCAGTTGTCCAAGCATTTCACTACATATCGTACTGTGTATGACTGTGTACGTGACAAATAAAATTTGAATTTGAATTTGATTGGAGTAGACCAGTTATGTCACAAACATCAGATACCATAAATCATCCTAGGGGAATTTATGCATAAGCTTCTTTAATACATACGTGTGTGTGTGTGTGTGTGTGTGTGTGTGTGTGTGTGTGTGTGTGTGTGTGTGTGTGTAAGGA
>NW_005187530.1:0-7142 GCF_000239375.1 Pundamilia nyererei | reverse complement strand
GTAATGCAATGAGAGGTATAAAGGTATAAAGATAAAGATAAATTGTGAATGTATACATAGTACAGTTTGTTGTTTCTGAGACAAGCACAGAATTCAGAAGGCTTTTCAGTAAAAGTGACTGTAGTTTGGGATTTGAGTTATTGCAAAAGATGCAATATTTGTAAGCACAGCAGTGAAACAGCTACAGTAAGAATGTAGAAAGCCCACAGTGCTTATAATCCTTTGTAGTGGTATGTGAAGGGGCATTTACAATGACAGATCAATTCATGCCACATTGTTAAAATTCTTTTAAAATAAAATTTTAAAAAAGCTAGTTGTCATTTTCTTTTGATGTGTAAAATGTACTTTCACAGACAAGAAATTAAAAAGTATGATTGAAGAGCCACTGTTCATGGTATGTAAACTTTTGCAGATGTTTCCGGCTTTGGTTAATTTTGCAGTCTGTGATCTATTTACAATCGTGTAACTGCATCATCCAAATATTTTCTTAATAAATGTGCAGATATTTCCCGTCTATAAATAACAAACTTACTAACTAAACATTACTACAATATAATGCTTAAATATATTTGTGTTATTTGTGCTTGCTTTATATATAAATGTTATTTAACTTGAATAACTAAAATGTGGAGATAAACATAAATCCTGTGGTGACTGCAGGCCTAGTTAAGTTACTAAATAATATTTCAGTCATCATCATTAGGCCAAAAACAATTTAGGCCCGTTCCTCATGTACAAGGTATATTGGAAAACATAATGAAAGCAGAAAATCTTCATTTTAAAGAAAGGCCGATGTACAAAGTCTAATAAGCATATCTTACCATTGGACTGCACACTGAATTCCCCATTCAAGTATTGGCACTTAAGTACATCAGCAGATCTCGCTGAAAGTAAGTCATATACTAATTAATTAGTAGTGCACATGTTTAAACCCAACAGTAGCTATAGCAACTAACAAATTATCATTAAATAGCAAGTAAACTGAATGAAATTAGCTAACAATTATCATAGTGATAAACAACAGAATCTGCTTATATGGTCCCATCTCGTCATTGCTGATGGAAATACACGTGAAGGCAATTTTGCCCTGCACAACAGGACTTCCTGAGCAGTAACAAACTTGGTTTGATGGGTTTCCTTGACATTTATATACTCAAAAGTCTGTGGTCCTTCAGAAAATTCTAGAATTTTTATCATGATTTGACTCAAACTAATAATAATCTTTCAGACTTTGCTATCTTAAAGAACCTTAAGCAGACCTGCAGATCTTTGGCATTCTAGCTGTCAGTTTGTTGAGGTCATCTGGAGAAATTCTACTCCATGCATCCTGAAGCAGCTCTGATAAGTTGGACAGCTTTGATTGACATGTTTTGGTTACCTTATCATTCTGTTCCCACAACAGCTCAAGAGGGATGAGATCCAGTCGCAGTCCAGTCATGTTAGCTAAACGCTTCTTTTCTAAACATGTCTTATATTTTTAGTTTTTCTGTGATGTCACGTCATTAGACTAACAAGACTTTCCTTTGGTGCTTCTCATGTATTTTTACATTTTTGTTTATCCAAAATTACAAAATATAAAACAAGTGCACAAAGGAATATCTATCTTTTGCTTTTTTTTTTCACTTCCCTGCTTCACAGGGTTCAGATGACCAACCACTGTCCAGGTTGTCAGTGGTTGGTCATCTGAACTAGGATGAGAAATAAGTTTTAAATTGATTAATATAATTAAAAAATTGTAAACATTTCAATTTTCAAAATATTAGGGCCTGCCTAATACTGTCCCAAAAACTGAGAATCTAATGATAGATTTCTTAGCTAGCTAAAATCAATTATTTGAATATTACTTTTGCTTTAAAAATAAGTTTCTTGTCCTTCACTTCCTAAGCAGTAGCATTAGGGACAAAGCTACACTTTAATTCTGGAGGCAGTGTATAAGGAGAGATTACCCTCAACAAAATGCATTGTGTTAGCTAGTTGGTGAAACAACTTGATCAGCTGTCTTATTGTGTCCTTTGATACTTTCTCTTTATTGTACGTGGATGTAACCATCAGTATCCTTGCATATGTCCACTTCCAGCTGTTTCATTTTGTACAAATCCAGCCAACATTTCCGAGTTTGTGTGGTTTATCCGTCTGACTTGATGCACCTCTCTGTACCATCTTTTCAACAACCTTATACTTATCACCACACTGTGTTTATGTGCTAAGAGAGAAATCATTTAATTGCAACTCAAACTGATTCTAAAGTACGATTTCTCTAACTCATCGATGCAAGACATTTTATATAGGGTGTAGTGTTGGAGAAAGTGGCATGGTGAAATATGTCTGCCAGCTATTTGGAGTTGAGTACAGGGAGTAGTTGATTGATGATGATTTGAGCCCTTCTCTATAAAGGGGAGAGAAAGAGGAACTGAGAGAGAGAAATGGGAAGGGAGAAGGTTGTAGGACACAGTTGTAGCAGGGAAGCTGGTTAAACTTGGAGACTCTGGTGAGGGAAAATGACATTTTAAAAGAAAATAGTTTTAACCTGGCCCGAATGGTTTTGCTTTTGAAGTTGTACCGGAAGGAGGATTCATTTTAATTAAGATTTACGTGGATTTGTTGTACTTAAAGCCTGGATTGGAAACTGTTGGACCGGTGGATTTAGGGAGTTGTAATGAAAAGTCTCAAGCGCAGCCATTCGGAGCAAACTCACATGTTACTACAGTCATAAAAGAACAAAAACAAAGCTATCCTTTTTCTGGTTTCTTATTCCACCCCCGTATCCATGTCTAAGCTTTCTCCTGAACGCCGCACAGCGACATCTGCAGATTGGAATGAAGACTGCACATCACAGGATTTTAAGGAGGAAAAGCCTACTCGGTAATTAGGAAGTGAGCAACCAGAAGAAGTCACTTGAATCTGGAGAGGAAGAGCTCTAGAGTTGTATTCGCAGGATCTGGTGTGGAATCACTCCGTACTGACGCAAGGCAGGTTAAGGTGGGTGAAAAGCCTTTCTCGGGAAGATGCACGACTGATATGTGATTGCCTGCTTGTTCTTCTGAGTGACCACCTTTTCCTGTTTGTAACCAAGTACATTACTTTGACTGTGGTGGCTTCAGAACTACGCCTTCAGCCCACTAGTCTGCTTCAAAGAAAAATAAGGCTTGTGTAGCCTATTTTCAGTGTGAGTGTGGTGGTTTTCTACTGGTCACTATTAGAACTTATTTCTTGCACTGAGGCCGTTTGTTTCCCACTTTCAAACAGCAACTTTGATCTCCACATTTTGACTTATTTTTCAAAATAGTATTGAGCTTAATATCATAATTTTGACTTTATTCGCAAACTCAACAAATACATTTTTTTTCTTAATGTGGCCCTAATACTTCTTCATAGAAAGAATGTCTGTAACACACCGATATTTAACCAATCAATCACTCACCTCAGCACTCTGACATTCACTTCACTTATTGTGGTCTGACCTGTGTGACATGCAGCAATAATAAACACCAGCTGTAAATGTTGTATCAGTTATGATCTTGATAGGCACTTGAATTTTGTCTAACTTCCAACAAACACAGAACATTTATTGAAGTATTTTTCTTACAGATGGATCAAATTAGAAGTCTGGCGTTAAGTCAAAGAATACACTCTTTAGTAAGCTAATGGCTTTCTTCCAATAGGCTATTAAAATTGGATCGACATCGTTTAGAAAATAACCAAGAAGCTAATGTGATCGTTGAAAAAACACTTTCTTTCTTTCTGTTTTTCCAATTTTTAAATATTGTGGCTTTCGATCACAGCTAGAATTTGGCAAACATAATGGCATGTAATCACTGTGACTGGTAAAGATGTTCTGGCGAACATGGCTGAAACCCTGATGTCAACTGGTCAAAACTAAAGTATGACTGCAAAAACTGAACCGCAGTTTGGACAGATGTTGATGTCTCCACAAACAACATAGGTCCTACAAAGTGAGAAGTCTAGATGTGGTTATTACAGTGAAGGGAATAATGCATCCGTCTTCATATAGTCTTTAAACAATGACAACTTAATTGGTTAGTATACCTTTGTGAACAAGAAACCACACACCATCTTCTCAGTGTTAACAAAGTTCAAAAAGAGTTCCATCAACCACTAAAATATAGTTGTACATGTGTTCTTTAATATGTTGTAATAAAGAAGCTGTTTAGCAATGACATTTATTTGTTATTATTTAAAAAAATCATCTGACTGCTACAGTCACCTGGAATAAAGTCATACAGTTGGTCTGTAGATGCCACTCAACATCCAAATGTCTTAGTTGTTAGTTAGCCAAGAAGCGCAGTCAATATCAGATCTCTGCTTTTCTTACAAAAACTTTTAAAAAAATCAACATTAAAAAGGAAAAGTCTTAAAGCAAAATGCTGAAAGTGGTTCAGGCATAGACATGTGGTCAGAGTGCTTTATTCTAATGTGCTAATTTCATGGAAATGCTTAATTTAGAAGCATCTACTGCTGAATAACTAGATGCTTGTAAATTAGATGTTAATTTTAACTCTAAATAAAACGTTTTGGGGGTTTTTTAACTGGAAGGACCTTAACAGGAACTTGATCTACTTGAGGTTTTAAAGTGGTGAATGACACTACTTATCATGAGAAAATCAAACGTCAGTAATATCAAGAGTGAGCATCACTGTCAACAGTGGTAGACTCAGTAATAATTCCCAGGTTACTATAATAACCTATACCAGGGAGAGAGGAGGGAAGCTTTTGATGTTACTGCATATGTGAATCTGTTAGGATCTATTTAGGTTTAAGTGATGCCAATTTTGTTATTGGATGCTGAACGCAAGGGTCGGGGAAGACATCTGCATACCAACCAAATGTTTGTGACTGTGCAGACTTGACTGCAGGGACTCTACATTACAATCCACCGACTATGAATGTGCTCGAGACAGTGAACTTCAAATAGTATAACAGCAGTGACTAACAGGGTGTGGTGTCTTCTGCTGTTCGTGTCAACAACAGAGTAGAATCAACCTTATAGTGCCAGCTTAAACTCTAAGCTAAGGCAAAAGCAGGCTTGTTGAAATGACATGCTAAAATTCTGCCTTTTGTAGCACAAACTGTGGTCATAGTTAATGTTTTATATATGAATTTGAGCCAACGAGCTTTTGAAATAGTCTTTTAGTCTTTTTTCTGCTAACATAAAAAAAAATACTGGATAGCTCAGCTGAACTACCAAGTTCAGCTTCTTCCCTATGTGCTCATGAACAGATGCAGACAGATCTTTGGATTTTTAAAAAAAAAATTTGTTCAATTTAAGCAGGAATTCCCTTCAGATGAATTCTGAGGAGACTTTTTTTTAAGAAGGGTCATCATTGTAAGGTTACAATAATTACAAAATTCATCATGTCAAAAACAGACACGGAATGATAAAAATACGGAAAGTCAAAACAAACAAGGAACATAATGCAAAGTCTAGTTTTGCAACAGAAGCTTTGCTCTAAAAGTATGAAGAGCGTTAAATTCTCCCAGAGAGACAAAAGCTTTCAGTTTTTTTCTGAAGGTTTTTTGTGACTGAGGTGCAAAATAACACGACTCTGTTCTACCTAGTTCAGAAAACATCCTGGGTACCCCAAAAGAGAAACCACCTGGAGGAGTGAATGTCATACCAGCTGTTGGAGAGCGATAAGAGATCACACACATAAGTTGCTGGGTTCACAGTATGCCCTGGTGGATAAAAATATATCAACGCTTTTGTGTCCTTAGGCTAAATGAAGGCCACGAAATCACATCATAACATAGTAAACAGCGATGTGTTCCGACTCTAATTTTACCTTCAGATTTACTGCTGACCCTCCAGTTCACGTGCGTTTTTGCCCACAGACAGTCCAGTTTTTTCAAATGTTTAAACATGTTTCCAGAAACTGCAGCTTAGTTTGTTGAAGTTTTTAAAATGTTGTCTATTTCACACAATATGTAACAAAACTCTGTCATTTCAGCCTGGTAATTTAAGTACAGTAAAAGAAAGAAAATCAATGCAGAGATACAAAAAGGTAACAGGAAATATTTGTTTGTTACTGTAATACAAATGATGCAGTTGAACTGACAATGAATAAATAAGTAATAACTACCTTCTGCCTCCTAAGCCCCCCCGTGCTCTTACTCTCACTTTTCTTCTTTCTCTCTGTTCTTGCTCACCCATCTTCTTGCCTAATATTACAATATTATTTTTTAGTGAAAAAAAAACAAAAAACATATGAAAGCTGACAAAATGTGATTTGTTGACCTGTAGCAGCCAGTTTGAACAAAGCTTTTTTTCATAGAAATGTTATTACTTTATGCAAATGCAAATGTTTCTTTACGATTATTTATCCTCTTTTTATCTGATATATCTGAATTAAGTGTAGTAAATGGTGCAGTAATTCTGCATGGTTTTCTTTGTTGAAATGGTTGCACAGATGCTCAAATATCTTCTGACTGCATTTTGAACAAACCTGATGGAAGTCGATGAAAGATCATGTCCTGATTTGTTGCAGTATTATTATTCTCTGACTCTCACTACATGTGCTAAAAAGACTTGTACTGTACTCCTTTCAAAAAAATTTACAGCCTCCTCCAGAGTAAATAGACATGGACTCCAGCTAACACAGTACACCGACAGCATGCACTCATTATAGACAGTGTTGGGTAAGTTACTTTAAATTAGTAACTTAGTTACATTACTAGTTACTTCTATCAAAAGTAACTCAGTTACTTCAAGTTACTCGTTACTTTCAGAGTAACTAGTTACTAGGGAAAGTAACTTTGGTTTTACTCAGAATTCTCTTGTTAATGTGTTGCTTCCGTAACTGGATACCCAGCCAGATTGCCAGTCTTCTAGCTTGCTTACTTGCCATAAGTGCACTGTGCCACCTACCAATAGAAAGGAAAAAAATAATGTGCACATTTCGACGAGAGAAATCCCACGCCTGGACCATCGTTGACTGCCGCATGATTCTAGCCTGCTTTTTACATCCAACACAAAAACTGCAGTCGTGGTGCTTTCGATTGTACTCAGAACTTGGAAATTCTGCCTTCTGAATAGGAAGATGCAGGTAACACCAGACTGAAGATGAGCTGCATACAGGGCTGGACTGGGACAAAAAAAAATCGTCCCGGGGAATTTGACTAGAGAC
>NW_005187529.1:1899291-1900342 GCF_000239375.1 Pundamilia nyererei | reverse complement strand
ACAATGATGTTAGAGTTTCTAGTGGCCGTGCAGGTGTAGAGTGAGTACAGGAGAGGGCTCAGTACGCACCCCTGTGGAGCACCAGTGTTCAGTGTGATGGGGGATGAGGTGATGCTGCCCAGTTTAGCCAAAAGTGATGTAAAGGCTAATATTTTGAGGTGTGTAGGAGTAGTTAGACCAGTATTAACTGGAAGCCCAAAAATAGCCAAAAAAGGGTTCATGCTGACCTGGGTCCCAAGAGTCTTGGAAAGAATAACTAAATAATGGCTCCAGAAGTCATGGAGTCTTGGGCACAGAAAGAACATGTGACTCAGGTCACATGGGGTGGCATGACATCTCTCACACTGATCCACCACTTGTGGGTAGATCTCGGACACGCGAGATTTCGAATAGTAAACCCTGTACAATACCTTGAATAAGTTGTAACCTAGCACCAGTGTTGGGACTAACGCGTTACTTAATAACGCGTTACAGTAACTACGTTATTATTGTGGTAACGAGCACAGTAACTAGTTATTATGCCAAAATCAGGAACGCTACTGGGATTTAGATAGGCTCGTTATTCGTTACTTCGTGTGGTGGCTATCGCGGAGCTTCCACAGATTCAATAACATTAGCAAGTGGTGGAAGCCAGCAGGTGGATGAAGGAAAAGGGAGGCAAGAGGAGAGACCCGAAGCGGCCGCTGGTCCGAGAGTGTCAGGTGAACTGAACTTCAGGTAAGAAGTTATGACCTGCAGTCTATCTGGGTCAGATATGAACCAAGTTTAGGTGGAGTTTATTTTCGTTATTCTGACTTTTTCGTACTGCGTACTAGCTAGCATGGTGGAGTTTCTATACAGCTGGGTGGGTGCTATGATGTTACTGATGTTGTCCCGTAAAAAACGGAATCATCTCGTATTCAGAGAAAATATTACGCGTTTCGTATTGAGGTGAAAAGGAACAGTTTGTCCCGGACGTCAGCTACAACAAAAAAGACACAAAGCTGGAGTTATTCTGTGTTTACGCTGCACAGCTGCCTCTTCTTCTCTCATCCTCTCCCCCTCCCTCTCC
>NW_005187529.1:1891477-1896868 GCF_000239375.1 Pundamilia nyererei | reverse complement strand
TTTTTTTTTTTTTTTGGGTTGTATGGAAGCCCCAAACACAATTTCATTGTTCTTGACAATGACAATAAATAAATACTACTACATACTACTATTATTCCTAACTCCCACTCCAAGCCCTCCTAATAATAACCACCAAATGGACATCTAAATCCATGAGTTGTTTATATATTACAGATATAATTCATTTCTTATTGGGGTTAAGGGACAATTATTCCTCCCATGGTTGGACATCTGGAAGCTTGGATGCTGTGCCTAAAAATAATGAAATAGATGGGCAGCCGAAAGATTTGTTTCTGAACAGAGGTCTTTAAGTTAAGAAAGTGCCATCTTTAAAAAGATATTTAAAGGTGTTAATACTATTATGTTTCCACTGTACATAAGTGCCATTGATAAGACAAGGGGTAAATAGGTGGTTCTGTGTGATGGGCATGTGTACTGATGCAAAGACGTACTTAAAATGACTCCTGTATTGTGACCAAATCCAATACCACAGTAGTGATATGCGATACCACTGATTTCCTTTCCGATCCGATACCAAGTAAAATTCAGGGTGGTATCGACGTTACTGATCCGATACCGATACTTTGTACAAAAACGTATTTTATTTATTGTATCTTTTATTGTATCTCAAATGATAGCGTCATAATGATTACAGGATATCAGATTACTTGTTCTTATCACTTAATAATGCAGAATTCATCATATAGAAATAAAAAAAACTGAAGTTGTGTGCAATTTGAACACGTTGCCTGTCTGCAGCACTAAAGGACTCCGCGAGAGACGTACGGTTGGACCGTTGGAAAGGATATTTGAACCTTAACAGACGTCATATTCTGTGATATGATTTACCCTGAGGTGTTTGACGAGGTTAGTGGTGTGGCCACAACACCTCACTTTCTTGCCACATGTATCACAAACCACGTCTCGGCTGTTTGTGGAGGTAAAATACGTCCACACATGACTCCATTCACGCTCAGCCATTGTTGTGAGTGCCATGCCAAGGGGCTGCAACACATTTATACAGCCATATTTCACATATGACTATGAAAGGCAGAAGAGGAAGTAGTTCCTTCCAATGTAGACAATCCGAATGATATAGTTTCTTTCCACTGTGTTCCTGTTAATGATAAACTACAAATTTACCCTAAATTACTAAAATATCGATATTTTAATATGAGAATTGATTCTAGAACATAAATGACTGGTATCGGAGGAATCGATATTTCAGTATCGATCCGCACATCACTATACCACAGATTTTTGGGGGTTTTTTTGTGAAATGAGAGGGGTTGAGTGGTAGTGGTTAGCACTTTTGACTTTCAGCAAGAAGGTCCTTGGTTGAAATCCAGCGTGTTGCGTTTTCGTCCTTGTTTGTATTGGTTCTATCCAGATACTCCAGCTTTCTCTCTCGTGCCAAAGACATCCAGTTAGTGTAGTTGGGTTAATTGGTGATTTTAAGTTGCCCATAGGTGGCTATCTCTCTTTGCTAATCCTGCTATAGAATGATGATCTTTCCAGGATGCACCTTTCCTGCCGCCCAATGAAGCTGGGATAGGCTCCAGTCAACCTGCAAACCTGAACTGAATATTTATTATACTATTAGAAGGATTTCATTAAATATTTTAAATGGATTAGTTGGTGTTTTACATGCTAGTTTTCTAGTTAAGAGTTTTACGTGTTGATTTTAGCTTTCATTAGTGCAATCTCACAATAATAACAGTAAAAGCTTAAAATACTTCACAGCTGCATGATTGGTTGACTGGATTTGTAGAAAGATACACTTGTGGTCATAAGGTACATACGCTCATCATGGACATGAATACCATGGGCTTTGATCTTTAGTGTCTTAAAAAAAAAGAATCGTGGTCAAGTTTGAATTTATTTTGGATTCTTCCACACAGTCAAAAGTACAGATGCATAGGTGAAATGTAGGCATAAACTCAAATCTTTTAATAAGTGGTTCTGAATGAGCTGCACGGTCTTTTAAAATCGCACCACACATCAAAACTGGAACGGATGAAGAAGGTTAACATTCCCCAAAAGCTGAGGACTATGCTTAAAAGCAGGGTCTGTATAAAACCAACCAATTTAACCAACTTTTTGACTACCAAAAATGCCTGGTTTAGGTGGTAATTGCTAATGGACATTTACCCAAATATTAGTCCTGGTGTATTTGTACTTGTATCTCTATGTGTGTTATTATTATTATTATTATGTGTCTGGTTGTTATTATGAAAAATTCACCTCTTAACAACCAGGAATGCTGCAAACATGTGAAAGTAATCAAATTTGCTTCTGGAACATGCAGAGGATGACACATTCCTGAAGTTTGGCTCAAAATGCAGGATAACTTGTAGTTCTTTACATACTGAAGAACTGCAAGTATTAAACATTCCCCCATTAGTAAATCAATCAGATCAAGATGAGGATCAGATGGAGATAAAAAGGTCATCAAGGAACAAGAGAAAGAGACAATTTTTCCAGTTATCACACAGAATTGTGTGATAACAGGATACTAGTTTACAGAGCCTGTTAAAATTATATGTCTAACATTAAAATGTTGGTGACACAATAATTTCTTCCTAATGGCACTGACATATTTATAGGGTTCATTTTTGAGGCAAAATATCATGAGGTAGTCATGCTTTTGCAAATATTCCACCTTGGAGTGCAGTTTGCACAAATTGTTTTAAAAATGCACTCACCCTACAAACATTACTGATGAGTCAAGATCTGCACAAATTGACAGAAACACTGAAGCAGCTACACATTTTATTCTTATTGTCATGTATGTCCTATTTGTCAGGTGATAGAGAGTAATGGTGATACAAGAATCACAGGTGACATTGGATGATGACTTGGTGGTTCATTACTGTATTTGAAGCACATGTGTGACTGCATGTATTTGGAATGTCTCGCTGTTATTCATCAGGTGACAGAGGCAGCTCTGCCATGTTGTAGCTCGGACAGAGGTGAAGAGGCGAGGTCACAGGTGACTGACTGAAGATTTGGTGCTATAGATTAACTAGTATTTATTATCATGACAATTGTTAGGCTGCTGATGTAAATTGATTCATTAGTGTATATTTGACAAAGAATCTGAATTGACATGTCTGACTTTTATATGGCACAAATCAATGTGTTATTTTATCAGGTAGCAATATGTCCTAGTGCAGTCAGAGGGGAAGAGCTAGGGCCAGAGGTGAGGCACATCAAGCACAGAATAATAATTTTAATCTGAGGATAAAATGCATGTACTGAGCCTGAAAGAAGCTTCAGTGCTCTCAGAAGACTAAAAAGATGGCTAGGGTCCACCAGGAGAGACTGGACAGTATAGATGTAAAACAAATATGCCAGCAGTTTATCTCAGTTAACGAGAGGAGAAAGCATGTGTTCGGCTCCTTCACAAAGTGGACATTGAGTTGTTGTGTAGGGCACCAGTAGTCCATGTCTGTTGCTGTAACAGTAGTTCATGTTTAGAATAAAAAATCCCAGCTCACTGATTTGATAGGGGCAATAGTGTAGTGTGCCTAAAATGTTGCATAATTTTGCTGAGAGATCTTTTACTTTGTGGTCATCTTAGATGAGCAGTTTTATGGACAAAAACCACCAGGTCATTCAGTGTTCCCTTAGTGCTAATGTGTTAGAGATGTTGGTGTACTATAACTGAACTAATGTTGTTAAGTCCTTAAAGTCATTTTCTTTTATTGTCATGACTGTATTTGAAGCTATTTTTATGTTTGTATGATACCTGATTTGTATGGAATATGGCTGAAGTAAACTAAAGCCTAAAATACTTAGTCAGTCATTTGTTTTTATAGTAATTTAACATTATATAATTCACATATAAAACTATGAACTGCAATTTTAAATGGTTTAAAAGCATGCAGAATAGCATATGTAGGCAAGTATATTTCTCCTTTTTTTAATCAAGAAGCAAAGACAGAAAGGAAAAAAAGAAACAGGGCAGGGTTCAGTGGTTGAATCATCCGTCCCCACCAATGCCAAAACCAAATCTACGCCCTTGACCCACTCCAAGATAAGGTCAAGATACAAGAAGGGAGAACATTCTGATACTTTCCCAGAAACACAGAGGAAATTTGAAGGCTACAACTTAACAAATTTTAAAAAAACCTGTGATCCAGCTTTATGCTGCAGTCAGTAATGTCTGCAGCATAAGGCTGGTCATAGTTTGTTTGTTCTTTAAGTTAGTTTACTAAATACAGCCAAGACTAATTTAGTAAGAACACAAGGGTCTTTTGGTTCAGACCAGCCCGTGGTCATGAGGACTTGGCTCCATCCAACCTGGAAATTATCAAAGCATTTTGGAATACTAAGTTTTTTTTCTGGAAGGTATACGTACTAGGGAAATTGCACTAACAACCAGGAACAATGCTAAAAATTAAAATTGGCCCTTGATCTTCAGGCAGTACTGCATAAAAACCAGGTTTCTGTCATGAAAACTATGGGATGGGTAGAGGAGCACTTCTAGAAATCCTTGTCTGTGAACACAGGTCACAAATTCAGGTTAAAGCCCTGTCTCTCTGCAAAGGAGAAGCCACATATGAACAAGAACCAGAAACATCACCATCTTCATTGAGCACAAGCTCTTTTAAAATGGACTGAGGCAAAGTGGGCAACTGATCTGTGATCAGACATTTCTATTTCTATCCTTAACCACCATGAGGAAGTCAAAAGTGAAACACGTATGTGACGCTGGTGCGGAGAAATGTGTCGTGAAAGTCTTAAAAGACAAATTGAAGTATGCTAACTGTGTCTTACTCAGAGGTTGTGTTAAAATGCTGTACAGTTTAGTGCAGGCTAAACAAGTTAGCTTTCTGTACTGTGGTGAAGTCTGCAATATGACTGAAGTATGTGCTGAGAAAAACTGCCAAGAAAGTGTATGGTGTGGTGGTGGAATAAAAAATACAGGAAAATATTCGAAGGGAGAGGTTATTTATATCTGCTAAATTGAGTATGAAACCCACTGAATTGTGATAAATAAATTATCATTTGGGGAAAAAATATACCTCAAACATGCACTATGAAAAATCTCTGAACCTTTTTGTCTTGACGGTCATGTCTATAACTTTAAGCTGCCCTAAAGTGCTTTGGAGGCAGACACATTTATATTCCAGGTCTCCAAAAAAAAAACCCAGATTCAAAATCAATGAAAAGCTGGAAGGCGTGTTTTGTTGGGTTAACTGAGTATTTGAGAAAGTAAACCCTGGGTCATTTAGTGGTAACTGAAATGTGTTTGCAAATTGCTGATGTTTTATCTCATAACTCACAACACACGTCTCTCCTCTACATAAGCTTTATAAGTTAAAAGTAGGGGTGGGTTTTTATAATCGATTTATCGATTAAAATCGATTCTGGCTTGGATAACGT
>NW_005187529.1:1887021-1888965 GCF_000239375.1 Pundamilia nyererei | reverse complement strand
TCCTCTGTGATTTCCCACCGTACGTGAACGTGGCGGGGAAGTACGACGGTTACTGACAGCTACACTTTCTCTGCATACTTCGAAAAATGTCGATTTCCGAGGAGATGTACCTGCACTATCACGGACTGATTGTGCCCAAGGAAACTCACTCTTATGAGAGTTTGGAGTTTGCTCAGGGATTCAAGTTTGAAGACGACGACGTCCTGGCTGTTACCTACCCGAAGTCAGGTGAGAGCTTCTGTAAAACACTCAAGCGGCTTTTACTTCACAGAAAACTGATGACTAAACCTTTGTGACGGTAGAATTTGATGATAGACGCTGCACCTGCGCATTTATCTGTGTAAGTGGTGTCAGACAGAGCACGCAGAGTCTGCGGGTGAGGGTGAAAATAAATGAGGTTCGCGAGTGAATTGTACGCCGTTGTTGTACAATACAACAGTTGTTGTACAGTACAGCAGTTGTTCTGCCAAAAAGTGATTTCCGGTATTTAAACTGCTATAAGTGTTGGCCTATAATATGTGAAACATATGTCAAATGCATCCCTTATGGATGACATAAAGTCATCTTGAGCCACAAACAACATTAGTGTAAGAAGGTAGAAGCCGCAATCAGTTTTTGGCAGTGACTTTTACGTAACCTTTATTTATGCAGTTAAAAAAATGTCATTAACATTAAAAATGTCTTTTGTAAGAGTAAGCTGGCCAAGAGGACAACAGAAATGGCAGCAAATATTACAATAGTTCTGTAAAAATATTTTAAGTGGGGATAAACGACCAAATTGGTTATAATATAAGTACAATGACACAGAGTTGTAAAGATACTTGAAAAACAGATAATTTTTAAATTCTATATATAACCCCTTTGTAAACCCTGTTCACCGAAGTCTGTTTACGAACATACGTAAAGATATTACACATAAAAAGTACACGGAAACATTGGAAATCACTTTTTGGCAGGCAATCACTTTTTGGCACAACACCGTCCTTGAACAGTTTGCTGCTCAACCTGAATGTTTACTATTACCAGTTTGCCTTTGAAGGCTAGAGACTGCATAAACCTATATATGTGGTTAAGTAAGCCTAGATACTGTGCACTATGCAAGAGTTATGCAAAGTTTTTCCAGTCACTCCAAAGCCGTGTGTCAACTGTTATGATATTGTGAAAAATGATGCAAATGGCTGTGGTGAACACGTACTTCAAGAAGAGGGAGGAACATAGAGGGATGTATAAAAGTGTATAAAATGTGCAGTTTGAAGGAAATGGGAGTCTGCAAGGTAGTGGCAGGTGAGAATGTAGCTAGGCAGATGAGTCGCTGAAGTTGAAGAGCAAAGAATGTTGCACAGAGTTCAGAGAGGATTTAAGATAGCTCTGGGTGGAAGGCAAGGGTTATCAGATGTCTGGGAAAACTGCGCAGAATGTATCCTCTGGATAGTTTCCAAACAACAAGTAGACTTGTTGTGAAAAGAAGAACTACAGGAAAGTATCCAAGGTGAAGAAAGACCTGAGTTCTGGGAGCTTGTCATACAGCAAAGAGAGCGCTTATGAAAGGAAATGGTTTATAATGAGTTGTATGTGAGGCTGCACACTAAGAAAAGAAAATGGGGCTTGTAACAACTGGCTAGTCAAGACAAGGTAGAAAGGATGTCCAGCAGATTAGCGTGGTTAATGATAGAGATGAAATATACCAACAAGTGAAAAGAGTGTGTTGAGATGATGGAAAGCACTGCACCTGGCAGTCATGTGTGTGTATGATGTGCAGGATCTTTAATTGGAGAGCAGTTACAAACTGTGCTCACATTTACTAAGACCGATTTTCATAAGCGTTCCTGATACTAAGCACCGGTTCCCACTATTGTTTCTGTTAACCCGTTATGCAGTTATACTTGAAGACCTGGGCCCTGTTTCAGGAAGCCGGTTTAGAAAACTCAGAGTGAAAAACGATAC
>NW_005187529.1:1878673-1879743 GCF_000239375.1 Pundamilia nyererei | reverse complement strand
TCAGAATTAATCTAAACTCGCTTTGTGAAACCGAAAACCCAGAGTTTTCGTTAACTCAGGGTATACTTACTCAGAGTTTGCACTAAACCGGCTTCCTGAAATAGGGCCCTGTAGCTCATACTCATTTTTTTTTTTTATTGCTATTTCTTCAGGTACAATCTGGATGCAGGAGATCCTCCCACTGGTGCTGAATGGGGGGGATCTGACACCCATCCATACCATTCCTAACTGGGAGAGAGTCCCATGGCTGGAAGAGAAACAACTGGCACGGGTGGTGGATAAGCTGGCATCTCCACGGGCACTGGTCTCACATTTTCCCTACAACCTCATGCCCCCTTCCTTCTGCACCTCCAAAGCAAAGGTAATGACTCTGTGTGATATTCCCAATTCATTCCTGATTATATAAGAGACTTTACACACACGTATGTTTTTGCACTCTTTCTGCTGTAGGTGATCTACGTCATGAGGAACCCAAAGGACATCATGGTGTCTTCATACTACTTCCACCAGATGGCTGGCTTCCTTGAGGATCCAGGAACCTTTGATGAGTTCATGGATAAATTTCTTGAGGGCAAAGGTCAGAGATCACATATGCACAAGAGGAGACATGCAAGAAAATCAATATTTGCAAGTTCTATCACAATAGTGGTTGGATCTGTAACTGGTCAGCCAATGTCTGCTTCATTTGCAGTGATGTTTGGAAAATGGACAGACCACATGAAGAGCTGGAGAAACAGTGAACTGGGAGACAGAATAATGTACATTACATATGAAGAAATGGCTCAGGTAAAACACTTCCAATGTTTTCACTGAAAGGAAAGTATTTCATGTGAGGTTTTTTTTTTTTCTTGACTAAACTACCAGACACAGTGTCTCATAGTGCACCGCATTGTCAGTGTGTGCGTGCACACTATGAGAGACAGGTGTAACAGAGAGCTGCCATTACCTGCACAGAATAAATATTTTAACTCACACTTTCTCTTGTTATATTTTCAATTGTCATATTCTGCATTGAAGTAAACAGAAAGTAATTGGAGGACTGTTGAAACTTTTATTCATTATCAGGTCAT
>NW_005187529.1:1875061-1876548 GCF_000239375.1 Pundamilia nyererei | reverse complement strand
TTACTCATATTTTGTATTTTAAATACGTAACGGCGGTACATGTATTCCGTTACTCCCAACACTGGCCCCAGGACCCGCAAACAATTTATTTGTTCCGGGAGGAGAGTAAGGCATGAGTATAGGGTATGGGAATTTATTTATTCATTCATTCATATTTATAATAGGATTATTGTTGGTTATTATTTTAAATGTGGCCTAAGTTGGAAATGTTTGTAAATAGTGTATTTTTATAAATATTTCTGTGTTACAATGCAATTTCTTTTGTATCATCTATAGTCCTGAGTAGGGATGGGTATCGTTTAGGTTTTATCCGATACCGGTGCCAAAACGGTGCTTTTGAAACTGTGCCGGTGTTTAAACGGTGCTCGAACCGGTGCTTAAAGAATAAAGAACACAAACTTCGTCCAAAAACCTCGTGTTTTTATTTTCCCCAGTAATTTTTTTAAGCAAAATTATAACAAAGTTAGCCCTTTCTGTCAATAAAACATAACGTCTTTGGAACCAGTGCTTAAACAATTGAAAACAAACTTTGTCATGAAACCTGTGATGTTTAGCAGTTTTTTTGCAAGAAGATAATCATATTAGCCTTTTCTGGAGCTATACGGCATCGCTCTTGGCTGATGGCATGCCCAGCACAAGAGAAAACTCTTTCAGAAGGCGTTGATGAGGCTGGGACACACAAGTATTTTTCTGATAGGGCAGATAAATTGGGGAGTGTATCCCTCTTACTCCACCACCAGGCCACAGGGTCTTGTCCAGAGGTAATTCCTGGCAGTCTTTTGTATATTTGAAGCTCCTTATGTACCTGCTCTGTGATTGAGGGGACTCTACCCGCTTGAGAAGCAGCCTGTTGAAGCTCTCTGTCTTCATCCTCAAACAGTTTTTCTAAGGGTGACTTCTGGACCTTACTTAGCTGAAAAACAACAAAAAAAGATGTGTGAGGTTTGCAAAATAAATAAAGATCACTTTTAGAATGTAGTGGTTGTGTTAGAAAAAATCTGAAATTACATATTTTTCTGGCTTGTCCATGTCAGCATCATCCACCTCGCTGTGTGCTTTGGGGTCCTCAGTGGGAGGCTATGGACACACAGATAGTAAAAGAGCATTCCTTCAACATAGAAACTACATCATGATGCAAAAGGACAAGATTGTACACACACAATGAAAATACCTGCGCAACTGCTACTGTGGCATTTGCAACTGCTGCCTTCTCCAACCTGTCCCAGATGTCAGTAGCTGCCCCACCATCTAGCCTGCCTTTAAAACGTGGGTCTATCATCGTGGCCTCCTTCAGAAATTTCTGAAGGTTTTCATCCTTTAAGTAAAACAAGATATAACATAGGAGCTGATACTGAAAAAAGGTAACCCTATTTTCCATGCGCATTGACATTGTCTGCAAATACCTGATATCTTTTCTGCAGACTACCCCAGACTTTCTCTTTTATTGAAGAGGTGAAAACACTGTCTTCATCACATCGGCTGAAATG
>NW_005187529.1:1832048-1874629 GCF_000239375.1 Pundamilia nyererei | reverse complement strand
AAAAAAAACATATAGCTCACCTTTTATTCAAATATAGTTTACTTATAATATTTAGAGAAGACTTACAAAGCTAAGCAGCTATGAACATATTAACCTTTACAGTATTATGCAGTCTATTTTTTATGTCAGAGTAATACAACATTTTTCACCTGAATGATGGTGACTCCACCGTTGAAAATGGATGGAGATCTTTGACTATAAATTTTGTCACTGCCCTGTGAATTTCGTCCACTTTTTCTTTCGTCATTTTAGCCTTTTTGGCCAGGATGAAGGGAGTATCTGCCATCAAACAAGAAGACAGCCGCATGTAACTACGACGGTGTTTGCTAGTTCACCTTACATGCATTAATTTAATAACGTGGTTAGCCTACTCAACTTAAATTACACACGAACAACATTAAGTTACTCACCCAGAGAAGAACGGGTGCTGCTGCCATCATCATCATCAGTTATCATTTCCGCTACACTGGCGGCAGGGCTAGGGGCCGGACTCTCCTCTTCGGGTTCTTGGATGTGGCTAACTCCGAGAACAGGCACCGCAGCAGATGTGCTAGGTGTGCTGTCTTGCTGCAAGTTATCAAATGCGGTGCATTTCTCGGCTTTTAAAAAAACGCTATGCGACGCCATGTGTTTCATTAGATTTGAGGTGTTACCTCCTTTGCACATTATTACCTTTAAGCACTTGTTGCAGGCTGCTGAGTTTATATCTTTTGCTGTGAAGTACAGCCACACTCTCGAGCGCTTCGCCTTCGGCATTTTAGCTCCGCTCTAAAGAAAAAACCGTACATACCTGGGCCCGCCTACTATCCTGGGAAAGGAAGTGATTGGCTAGATTTCTCAGGGAAAAAAAGCACCGAAATGAAGCACCGAATTGTGCGCTGCTTTTCGGTCTGGTTACTACCGTTTATGTCAGAACCGGTTCCACAATGGCACCGGACACCGGTACCCATCCCTAGTCCTGAGTGAAACCTGCAGAATGGAATATGCTGTGAGGTTATTTAAACCCATCTATTCCATTCAGTCAAAGACTCTTTGGTTCTTATGTTGGATGTCTGCTTCCATGGCCACTCGACCAAGCTGACAAATGTGTTTTTAAAAATTGTTACTTACCTACATCTATATTGTGTTTTGAGTAGGGGTGGGACTCAATTAAAAGAAAGTTAATCTAATTAACTAGAGGTTTTGTAATTAATGAATTAATCTTGATTAATCACATTTAATCGCACAAGCAAATGTGCCTCAAAGCGCAAATGTTTTTTTTGATTTAAAAGGGTTTTAGTGGGCGACAGAATAAATAATAGACATGGTCATGAAAATTGTAAACTCAAGCTCTTAATTTCTGGGGGGGAAAAAAAATTAAACTGCATTTCAATTCAAAACAGAGAAGCAAAAATAATATCTCTGGCCAAAATTGGGCAGACTTTAAAATAAAATACTGTTATAAGTACATTTTCAAAATGGTATTGTCTTTCAATAATAATGATAAAAATTTCAACATAACGTGCAGTTTTTCTTCTTAAAAAAATAAAGCAGAAATATAAAAGGTTATTTGACCAGTTTCACCTTTAAACTGTGAGTAACCTTAGCCAAAATTATTTTGTACATTCCCTAAAACAGTGTGATCATCGACTATTTTAGTGCAAAAAATAACAAACCCATTGGACTCACAATACCTACGTACTCCATACTGTCTGTGTCTTTTAACCAGTTACTTAGACAAAGTAACTGTGCTTTTATCTGTTTTTATCTTGTAAGGTATGAAGATTCATGTGCTTTGTGCTGAGGTGTTTTTTTCTGTTCTCAAACTGCTCTCCTCTCAGGAGCTCAGTCTGCTTTTCTCCTCCTCTCCCCTCATGTATTGTGCATTTCATTGTTTTTCTTATCATCCTTTGGGAAGACAGCTC
This sequence comes from Pundamilia nyererei, assembly GCF_000239375.1. Classification (NCBI taxonomy): domain Eukaryota; kingdom Metazoa; phylum Chordata; class Actinopteri; order Cichliformes; family Cichlidae; genus Pundamilia; species Pundamilia nyererei. The sequence goes on along the minus strand of NW_005187529.1, from coordinate 1,872,725 downwards.
TCTGACCTGTCTTCCCAATGTGATGTTTTTGCAGTGTATATAGTTAGAAGGGGACCCATTTCACTGCAGGTAACATGTACATGAAACATTGCAAGTGACAGGTAAATGCATAACCATCATCATCATCGCTTCCAGGCCAGGCCAGACAGCTGTGGGTGGGTCTCTGCTCGACTGGACCACCACTGCAGCGGGGAGTCTGTCTCGCTGATGATGGATTCTGCTCTGTACAAACTCAGAGCCCTGTTGCACAGGGCATCCTCATCTCAATCAGAGTCTGAAGACAAAGAAGAGAGGAGGAGGCCCATTGTCTTTGCTGCCTCCTTTGTGGTGGCATCTTTACGCTATTCCTGCAGCAGGGCTTCAAGGCTGGTCCAAAACTCTTCTCGCTCTCCGCTTGCAAGATGCTTTAAATCCTTAAAGCGTGGGTCAAGCACAGTAGCTATCTTGAGCCACTGATGATTGAGTGTAGCTACACGCTGGGATAGGTCCTTTGTGAAGGCAGTCTTAAATTTCACCATGTAGTTTGAGTTATCATTGGAGACCTCCATGGTGTGACGCAGGTGGCAGAAAGCAGGTAAAACCACGGAATATAAGACATATGGCTCACCTCCAAGAAGCTCAGTCACAAACCTGTAGTAGACAGTTCAAGAAAATAATGTCCTAAATTCTTTGTTTAATGCTACCGCATCCGGGGCAGCCAATGCGCCAGTATTGGGGAACAAGGATGCTGGTGAGAAGTGGGCTACTGGCCGAAGGAACCGAAACATCATCACACCGAAAGTGGAAATACAAATTTGAAATCATTGCCAGAACTACTGAACTGCAAAATCGACATCAGAGCTTTATCCAAATTATGACTCACAGGATCAGGGCAGACGGTCGTCAAACCATCACTCAACGATGACCAGATGGCACTCTACTACTCGGGTGGAGAAAAACGAAAAGCAGGAGTTGGTTTCATGGTTGCCCGTCGCACAGTCAAGAGTGTTGTCTCATTCCAGCCAATCTCCAATCGCCTTTTAGAGCTCACCATCAACGGTAGCATCAAAACCCACCTCATTACCATCTACACACCAACCGAGACAAATCCAGACCCGGCCAAGAACAATTTCTATAACCAACTACAACACACGTTGGATTCAATCGGACTGGGTGGGAGAGCACGGGGTCGGGTCATTTTGGACATGGTGTAATGAACAACAACGGTTTGCGCCTCTTGTCCTTCGCCAACACCAACAACTTCATCATCGGAAAAACACCCAATTTTAACATCCAAAGAAACATCAACTCACATGGAAAATTCAACAGGTGATGACTCAGCGATGTTGGATTACATCCTGATTGACTCCTGTTTCCGTGATAAATCTTCTACTACAAAGAGCCAAATGCAAATCGCACCCATTGGCAAAGCTCAACTGGAAATGCCTGTCAGATCCCGCTTACAAGGCAGAATTTCAAATAGCATTATCCAGCCATTTTACTGCATTGGTGCCATCCGAAGATGTCAACGTCAAAGAGCAACAAGTTTTGGACGTCATCATGGAAAGCGCCAAAGACCTGTGCCATCCCACACGCTGCCGAACACAGCCGTAGATATCCGACGAATGTCTCGATATGGTAGATGAAGCGAAATATGTGAAGCTGGTCGACTTTAAACGATATCGTCAGCTCAACAAGGACGTCTGACGCCGATTGAAGGAAGAACGCGAGGCTTACTGGAACCAAGTAGTGGCTGACTTGGAGGAAGTGGCCTCAAAGCATGAGTGCCACACCATTTATCGAATGCTCTGATGCCTGAGTAGAAAAACCAAATCAACAAATGACAACATCTGAAAGGCTGATGGCACCTTTGTATGATCATCAACTGAGCGGTTACAGTGCTGGACGGAGCCACAAGGACCACCAGCAGAGCCGCCACCCATCGAAGCACCAGAGACCCCGATGGTCCGATGATGAGTCAACCCTGGCAAAGGTGAAGACAGCCATCGGGACTTTGAAAAATGGAAAAGCGCTTGGTGTGGATGCAATTACAGCGGAATCGATCAAGGCTGGCGGTGATGTTCTTCTCCAACAAGTGCACCTTCTTCCGCAAAAAAATGTGGCGCACAGAGACGATTCCAAGAACATGGGAGAAGGCCATCATTATCCCAATCTTCAAGAAAGGCAACAACCGAGAATGCCAAAACGAATGCGGCATCAGTCTGCTCTTGATCAGTGGAAAAGTCTTCATGAAAGTAATTCAATCATGCCTGCAGAAACATCGCGAACAGACGAACCGCAAAGAGCAAGCCGGCTTCAGATCTCACCGCGGGTCCTGTGACCAGATGTTCAGTATTTGCCAGGTGAGGAGCAAATTTTATGTGGGAAACGGACGGCCATCATCTTTATTGACTTTCAGCCTACATTCGACTGCATCGATTGGGCAACACTTTGGATGACACTGGAGACTGAGCACATCCCACCGAAAGTAATTAAGCTCCTACAGGAAAATTAGAATGGATCATTGAGCCAAATTCGCATCCGAAACAAGCAGTCGACTGAATTCGCCATCCGCACAGGAGTCACCTTACTGCTGCTCTTCAACATCATGGTTTACACCATCATTTGACCGTGTAGTAACATCCTGTGTGAGTGGCTCTTTCTGTTGCCCCAGTCTTGTTTGCTCCTGGTGTAGTTCCTCCATATTAGCAGGGGTGTCTGTAATGCATCTCATTTTGCTTCCCTTTCAATATCATAAGGCTGTTCAATTTTACTTGAAATAGTCTTTCGGCACAGCAGTTGAAAGTTGGATCACCTGATGCTAACTGTAGCACATTTTCTAACCCCCTATCTTCTACCACTGATAGTAGTCTACAGTCCAGAGCAATCCTTTTATGCGAGAGTTGGTAAGTTTGTCCAATATTGGCTTACTAATTTTGGTTCTGGGGCCAGTCATTTCATCAAATTTGGACTGTTCATATGTTTTATTGTCACTGCCAGTGCTAGGTTCTGTGCCTCCTGCAACATGTTTTGAATTTGGATGGTATCGTAAGGTTGAGGTGCTTCGGTGGTACGGAAACTCCTTTTTGGACAGCTTGCACAAAACCATGCTTTTATCAAGGCTTCTGTCAGGTAGTCTTTTGAAATGAAATTTGCCTCCGATCAGTCCTAACAATGCGCGTTCTTCTTCTCCCTTTTTGTACATCTGATGTGTGCATTAGTGTAGTTGGTATTCCAGGAAATTGTGCATTGACAAAAGTTCCCCTTTGCTTGAAATGCAAAGTGTGATTAAATGCGTTATTTTTTATTTAAATTATATTAATAAATTATTTTACATGTTTAAATTCCCATCCCTAGTTTTGAGACACAATTTCCCACATATTTTGATGCTCCACCTAAAGGCCCGAGTGCACCAATGTTCCCTCTAAGCTGCGCACATACACAATTGCGCACTGCTGGCACGGTCTCTGCGCACAGAAAATCTGTGTTGTGCCCAAAAAAAAATCTAACCTGAATTGAAATTAAAATTAAAACTTTAACAATTCTGTTTTGCAGTGTTAGTCAGTGAGTGACTGGCTGCTCCTGTATGGGATTAGAACGATGCCACCATATTCCATAGTCCAGCCAATAATGCCATTTACATTCGCAGCTAATCAATGTGGTTGACAGGCTATGACAGCGTCCTTATGTGCCGACACCGCTGTTTTAGCTAGCAAAGCGGCGTGGCTTATGTGGAGTGAAGCCACATTAATGACAACGTGTACAACCATTGGAGATGTGAGCAGGACAGACGAAACAATTGACGGAAAAAGTGTGGACTTTATACCAGTTTTTAAATTGTGTTGATAGGCCACCTAAAACCAGAGTTATGATAAAAAGATATGCAATGTTTGGTTTTCTTCCTGAATACTATCGTTGTTTATATTTACTGCGGGAAGAAACGGTAAAAACTGTGTTTTATAAGGAAAACGCTCGAAAGCCTGTGAGCAAAAACAAAACCAAAAAAACCCCCACCCTTTCCTATTGGTCGAAAAATATACCATGTTGACCAATCAAAAATGATATGGCAACATGGCATTTATTGTTTAGGAAGGGGGGAAGTTTTAGGAGTGACCGCAGTGTTTTGCCAGGTGAGTGATTTGCGACGTTTAGCACAAATCTTGTGTAGTTAGCGTGTAGTGTAGTCAATAGTTTTGTTGTGTGTGTCAGAACAATGAGGCGACTACTGAATGTTACAGGTGTTACAGGAGAGATACATCTCCTGTTGTCAGGCAGGTATCAGGCTGTTGTTCTCCTTTATCTCATAGTGGACAGAAATAATTTTTTGGAGTGACACAAATAATTTGTGTGGCATCAAATTTGATGCAGAACAGCTGATTGTTCTGTAAATAGTTTGAAATATTTATTTTAAAAAATGCCTTGGCTACATTTTTAGGTAAACAGCTGCAAAAAACTCCGTTGTTTGCAAAACTCAGTTACTTTTTTGAAGAAGTAACTATATAATTAATTGCCCAACATTGGTCATTATATACTGTATTTTGCAAACAGAGAATTACAGGACTCTCTCCCAGACCACAGACTCATACTCATAATTCAAGTCAGAGCTTTATTTAAAAAAGAAAGAAAGTTGTGTTTTCAAAATTGGAGTTAGAGTTATTTTCACTTCCAATAGTGTTAACATACTAAACAGGTCATGAACAAGAATTTTTTTTTTCAAATTTTCATTGTCAGTGTGCTGAAGCAGTTAATTAAAAGTAGTCTAACATAAATGCTTTAATTTGATTATTTTAATAAACCATGTAACTTGGATGGATTCGATGTTGGCGTGACCACAGTGCACACTTCTAATGTTGCTCACAGTGGTCCAAGGGACCGCGCAGGGAATTTGTGTGTTCGCTCAGACACATGAAAAATTAGAGGGAACATTGGAGTGCACCCTCCACATTTGTCACTTTGAGCAAAACAAACCCAGACTTATGTCTTGCCAAAACTTGAAATTGTGACTTAAACTATTCAAACCCCTGACCTTTCAAAGTTTGCTCATGAAATGACTTTAGAATAAGTTTTCAATAAAAGCCAAATTTAAAAAAACACTGACTGTTTCACATTATATAACGAGCGTGTTTCTTCCAGGACCTGCCTGCGGCTCTCAGGCGTATTTCTGATTTCCTGGGCTGCAATCTGACTGAAGAACTAATTCAGAAGGTAGCAGAGCATTGTTCTTTCAAGAGCATGCAGAACAACAACATGTCCAACTTCAGTCTGATCCCCAAGGTGTACTTGGACCATGACAAATCTCCTTTCCTAAGAAAAGGTGAGTTTCCATATCCCATTATGACACATCTGACTGGGTTGAAAAATTAGTGATATTGAACACAACACACCAACTTGGACGCGTTTGTTATCAAAGATGTCTTTTCAGAGTTTCTTCCATGGTCAATTTCTGTTCTCATCAGGTGTTTTTATGTTTATGTGACTCTTTGCATGCGTGTTTTTGTTGTCAGGCATTGCTGGAGACTGGAAAAACCACTTCAGCTCAGAGCAACTGACCCGATTCACCTCTGTGATTTCCAAAGAGCTGGAAGGTGAGAGCTTCTCTCTGCCATGGAGCTTGGATTGACCACCATCTGAAATAGTGAGACGGAGAGATCAGGAGTGGTAAAGACAAAATCGAGACCTATATCGCGAGTAATGTTATATTTCTTATAGGAGGCACATCTAGTATACATAGAGCTGCCCCAAAAAAACAAAAGAGTGCATCGGCCAGCACAACAAATTTTGGATCCTTCGCTCTGATTTAGCGGTGAGTGCAGCGCATGCCGTTGTGAAAGGGCCTTTATGCTCCGCAGTGTGACTCACAGGTCCCAGGTCAGCCCTGACTTTGTGTTAGGTAATACTAAAGTAATAATGGGATTTCTGGTATATCACAGCTTTATCCTTTCAACAGCTACCGGAAGTTAAGGGACCTAGCTTATAATGAATATTCATATGGAAATCCTCCAGCTTCAAACTATATTACCCTTCCAGGACCTGCAGCTCAGCAAAGAACCCTTCGACAGCCCAACCCATCTGTCTCTGATTGGATTGTTAAATTTGTGATTGACCTGACATTGACCAATCAGCTGAAAGGAAGAAGAATTTGGTCAAAATTTTTAAGTTTAATATATAGTTTTTTGCTTTGCATCTGTAACCAGACCTTAAAAAACAAATTTGTAATGTGTAAATATTTTTTTACAAATACAAATCTCTTTTACATTGACACAAATTCTCTTCCATAGATGCACAAACATAAAATTTTCAGATATTTGGTTTACAGGTTACAAAACTCAGTTCACAACTATGCTGTCTGATTTACAAAATATTCGTACTTGTAAAATATTTATAATAAATATTTTAAAATATTTATAACCCCAATTTGAGCCCATAAACTAGTGCCATGAACTAGTGGTAAAAAACTAAATTGCCGCAAAATGACGTCACTTCCGGTTTCGAGCAGGTCATGACGGACATGCGATAGTTTGCGCTGATGGATGTAGGAAGTGTTACAAACAGCTGATCGGATTGGGAAAGTGTGTTTCTGTAATATTATGTTTTTGTTGCTACAAGTGCTTTTTATGCAGTTTTTGCAAAGCTATATGTAGAAGGAAACTGTGACCTAGGGCAAGCTGATGGAATAAGATGTAAGTACAACTCCTCCGGTTTCATATGCAAAAAAAATTATTGCGCTAGCTTACGTGGTTGCAGTGCTACCGGGATTTAAAAATAGTTATGTAAAATGGAGCGTGTCCGCTCCAACCGGCTTTAAAGGGTTAATATATATTGTTTTTTAGTTTGTAATACTTATTGCATGTTAACCTTGTATATGATTAACTTTTGCCATCTAGGACCTCCATATTCTGGATTTGCATGTATTTGACATTTAACTGGTACAATTTTTAAAGTTACTGAGCATAGCACATTCACGGCACAGTCCACATGTTTCTGCTAATACAAAGTTATGATACTGCAATCTTAATTAACATGGATGTAATGTTGTATTTAATTTGTTGTTGAGAATTTTAACAAGAAGATCAATAAAGTCATTAACAGTAACTTGTTGTCTTATTTACTTCTTTTATAGTTTTGATGAAATAGTAGTCAAATTTTAAATGCTAAACATCATATTGTTCTCCGGACGTATGATAGACACACAGGCTTGTTTTTATTTCAGCTGTAGCTGTAATAACAAGAATGATGGATGAATCTTTGAAAAGACACATTTCTGTTGGATTTTGTAAAAATAAGGCCTACAAATAAAGCTCCATTCCCCTATATCTGTAACGGGGTTGCTTTTTTTCTCTCATAATGAATCAAGCTACTTTAGCCACTCTGCATTCCTCTAATCTGATTTTCAAGCCTGTACGTTATGTGTACATAGTGACTCAATGTGCTCTAATCACCACTTATATATTACAGAGCTGGAGCTTTTAGTCAGCAGGCGAGCTCACACAAGTTGATCCTTCTGGGATGTTGCAATGGTAGACTGAAAAAAAAGCTAGGATACTAGATATAAAAATGCTTTGCTAACTTTATGGATCAAGTCAAAGCTTGAAAATGCCTTGCCTTTTTATGTTTTGGAGAAAAGTTATTTGCAAGCATATTCAACTTAAAATGCAACAGCTATGCAGATTTGAAGCTGCTAGCATATACAGGTGTGCTTACAGCAACATTTTATGATGAACTGTATCTTGGAGACAAATGCAAACACATTCCTACATGTCAGACCACAGGGGTTGGAAGCCCACACAGGACATTGGGTAGACTAAAGCAATTGTCTGTCTTAAATGAACCATATCCAACAAATGTTGCACCAAATCAGCCGTGGGCTTTCAGTAATAGTAATAAATCACACAGCAACAGTACATTCATGCAGTTGTAAAAAGCATGATAATATATTAAGTAATCCAAAGTATTCAGAATACGTTACTCTCATTGAGTAACGTAACGGAATACGTTACAAAATACATTTTGGGGCATGTATTCTGTAATCTGTAGTGGAATACATTTTAAAAGTAATCTTCCCAACACTGCATATACTACGTTATTAAGTTTGTGTTTAGGAATTCTGTCTTTGGGATGAAAGACAGAACTCCTATAATATTTAAAACTTTACTTTCTGTATTTTGAAAATACACACCATGCTTATATGAATCAAAATTTCAGTGAGTCTTCTGCAAAGAGTTAGCAGCCAGGAATGCTGCAAAAATCTGAAAGTAATCAAATTTGTATCTGGAACAGGCAAAGAATAACACATTCCTGAACTTTCACTCCAAATGCAGGATAACTTGTATTTCTTTATAAACTAAAGAACTACTGGTGTGAAACTTTTTCCATTAACACAGTCAGATCCAGTATACTAATAAAAAGATCACATGTGGACAAATAGGTCATCAAGGAGAGGAGCCCATTTTTCACGCAGGATTGTTTTTCGGTAAGAAAAAACTGAATAAAAAGGAGGACGTACAAAACGAATGGTATTCACTCATTTTTTGCTAGTTCAGCTCACACGGCCCAATTTTTTTCTGTCTCTCATTTGTTGTCCCTTGAGTCCAATAAAGCTGTCATTGTTGAAAAGGCACAATGGTCACAGGCACAGACATAAACACATGCACACACACTACTTGCTTTTACGAGCTTGCTGAACAACGCTGTAGTGTTTACACTGTCGTGCTACTTTGCTGCGGTTGTGAATTCCAGTGAGTCATATCAAGCCAGGCATTATACTAACACGGAATCACTCCAACTTTATGTCAAGACACAGAAAGGGAGAACATAACTTGATGATTACAACCCAACAAAATTTCAAAACCTATGACCAGTCAGTAATGTCTGCAGCATGAGGTTGTTTATGTTTTATTTTCTTTAAGTCAGTTTTACTACATAAAGCCAAGAGTAATCGAATAAAAAGACAGTATACTATTTGAGACCAACCCGTGGTCATTAGGTCTTGGCTTCAACCTCTGAAATATAAAAGCAGTTTGGAATACAAAGTTCCCTTTCAGGAAGGTATACGTACTTGGGGGAGAATGGTCCAATCATGCCAACTAGATTATTAAATAAGGAGGTGCTCAGGGAAAGGGCACTGACTACGTAACAGGAGAAAGTCTCTAACGAAGGATAGGAGAAAAGTACAGAAGACTCACTCATCCAGAGAACTGTCATGTCTGCCACTGAGTACATTAAGTACCACGGTCTCCTCCTGCCCCTGGAGGCCCACACCACGGAGAGCTTGGAGTACGCCCAAAATTTCTGTGTGGAAGACACTGATGTGTTTGCCATCACTTATCCGAAGTCAGGTATGTGTTTGTTCTCATATCTGTTGTCGCTTTTTAGCTTTTCTAGTTGTCTCTGATGGTTTTTGTTGATAAGCTTTAGTTTCCACATTTTATATATGGAGGAATTTATTCCTGTATATTTAAGAAATTTATTTTGATGGCAGCAAAACATCTCAAAAAAGCTGAGATTTGGGCAAAAGAACACTGAAAAGGGAAGTGACACTAAAAATAATCACATGGAGGAGCATTTCAAAACTTATTTGATTAATTAGCGACAGGTCGTCAGCAACATGACTTGGAATCAAAAGATCATCTCAGAGAGGCAGAGTTTCTCAAAAATGACGCTAGGCAGCGGTTCCTTTCTGAAAACAGCATTCACAAGATGTGGAATGGTTTCAGAAAAATGTTCCTCAAATTAATGCCTGCATATCTGAAGGTGTGGGGGTCTGTGCTTATGGAGTGAGTGCTTGCACATCTGGAAAGGTGCCTTCAGAGCAGAAAAGTAACTTTTAGTTTAATTTTTCTGTGATTTTCTGCCTCTTTTTCTGTGATATCCTGCCTTTTTGGCCTAAAGGGACCACCCACCATTGGAGAGGAACTCCTCTAATAAGCACATTAGAGCTTAGGAGGGTAGCTCAAATAAGTCAAACGATATAGACCAAAAGCAAATATCCATTACAGAGCACATAAATTAACCGGCTTGGTCTCAGAAGGATATACAGGTTTCAGAGGAACATACACTGCCGTCCAGGCAATATCTTTTTCAGGGAAGGTCTTGCATATTTCAGCAACATAATGCTAAACCACATACTGCAGCTATTACAGCATGCTTTTATAGTAGAAGATTCTACTTCAACTGGCTCCTTTCAGTATGGAAGAGTAGCAGCTCTACCCTGAGGCACAATCTCTAATGGAGAGACCAGCCTCCCTTCAGAGAAAGGCCATTTCTGCCAACTTTCTCAAACTTAGAGGTGCTGATTCTCATTCCCACCACTTCATACTCAGCTGTAAGACAGGACAGCAGGGGGGAAAGTGGTAATTTCTTGAAATTCAGAGATTATACATAATGTCCTCATTTATTTAAAAAACAAACTGGAGTATACTCTCTGTATCCCATTCAGAGGTTGCATGAAAATGCTATGCAGTTAAGTGAAGGCTCAACAAGTTAGCTTACTGTTTGTAATAATGCACCTTGTAGGACTGGTAGAGAGCAGACTGTGGGCTTCATGGTCAGTTTAACAGACAATGATGGTTGGAATATTATTAGTAGTCCACTCACTGAGCTTGACGTTTATAGCAGCTTCATACTCTGTAACATCTAGCATCTCTGTTGGCTAAATCCATAAACAACAGTGAATCTCAGAGCAGCAGCATACCTTAGCTGATCACAGCATGTACTCAAAGAAAAATCCTACTGGAGCTCACATTGGGAATTGTTCTTATGTGATTCTTTTCCCTATGCCCACCACTCCAACAGATCTTAGCATTCCCCCACCTACTAAATCCTAATGTAATGTTGGGCTACATTATTTTTTTCTGTTTACATGTTGATGCAAAGTCACCCATCTACAGTGCAGGCAGCAGCAACAAATGTAAGGCTGAGTTAGCTTAGCACAAAAATAGCTGGTAGAAATGTTTTTCAAAGAGCTGTTTTTTTTATTTTTGTACTGAGGGTACATTTACATCCAGTATAAGTACACATGCTTTACGTATACTTGGTCAAAGAAGTTGAATCATCTGGACGACCCTTTCAAATTTTGATTTGTCAGACCTCTGGAAAATCTTTCACTTAAGTCTTTGTTAGATGAAGTCAGCCTCAAAGAAGACAACAGCATTTCTGGATCTTTTTTCCCTTGCAGGGCAGGATGTTGTTTTGAAGTTGTGGTGCAATGACAAACTGTGTTCAATGGCATTGTTTCTCAGAAGGGTTCCTGAGCCCGGGCATAGTTTCCAATACAGATTGTTATTTCACTGTTATTTCTTCAGGTACAAGCTGGATGCAGGAGATCCTCCCACTGGTGCTGAATGGGGGGGATCTGACACCCATCCATACCATTCCTAACTGGGAGAGAGTCCCATGGCTAGAAGAGAAACAACTGGCATGGGTGGTGGATAAGCTGGCATCTCCACGGGCACTGGTCTCACATTTTCCATACAGCCTCATGCCCCCTTCCTTCTGTGCCTCCAAAGCAAAGGTAATGACTCTGTGTGATATTCCCAATACATTCCTGATTATATAAGAGACTTTACACTCATTATGTTTTTGCACTCTTTCTGCTGTAGGTGATCTACGTCATGAGGAACCCAAAGGACATCATGGTGTCTTCATACTACTTCCACCAGATGGCCAGCTTCCTTGAGGATCCAGGAACCTTTGATGAGTTCATGGATAAATTTCTTGAGGGCAAAGGTCAGAGATCAAAACTGCACTTCTATTATCACCAGTAGAAGAGTGGTTGCATGTGAATGATTTGCCAATTTCTATCTTATTTGCAGTGATGTTTGGAAAATGGACAGACCACGTAAAGAGCTGGAGAAACAGTGAACTAGGAGACAGAATAATGTACATTACCTACGAAGAAATGGTTCAGGTAAAACACTTAAAAATTTTTTTGTTAACAACGTCTTCCATTGTTTTCCATGAAAGGAAAGCATAACAGATCACTGTACAGAACACTTTATCTTCGAGCATTGTGTTGTCAGTATGTCTGCAATATTCCCAATAGAAAAGGTTATTTTAACATTCTTGCTGTTAAAAAACCCCTCAAAGTTCATATTACGTTTGGACGTATAGTATTCAACTAATAAAACTCAGACTTTTTATCGTGCCAAAAATGTGAAGCTTAAATCACTCAAATCGCTGACCTTTCAAAGTATGATCTTAAAATGACTTCAGAATGAGCTTTCATTAAAAGCTAAATTTGAAAAACACACACTGTTTCACATAATATAACAACCGTGTTTCTTCCAGGACCTGCCTGCATCACTCAGGCATATCTCCGATTTTCTGGGCTGTAATCTGACTGAGGAAGTCATTCAGAAGATAGCAGAGCATTGTTCTTTCAAGAGCATGCAGAACAACAACATGTCCAACTTCAGTCTAATCCCCAAGGTGTACATGGACAGTGACAAGTCTCCTTTTCTAAGAAAAGGCGAGTTTCCATATCTTCTATCAAAAGTGTATTTTTAGATTTCTTCCCAGAATCAATTTCTTTTCTCATCAGATGTTTTTATGTTTATGTGACTCAAGCTTGACATGTTTTTGTTGTCAGGTATTGCTGGAGACTGGAAAAACCACTTCAGCTCAGAGCAACTGACCCGATTCACCTCTGTGATTTCCAAAGAGCTGGAGGGTGAGAGCTTCTCTCTGCCATGGAGCCTGGATTGACCACCATAGAGATCAGGAGTGGCAAAAATCCTGGCCTGTTATTTCAGACCAAGTAATTCATGCTAACTGAGCCAATATTCTTAAACTTATTTATGGTTTCAATATTAGGACCATGAGTAAATAGCATTAGAAGTAGCAACGTTTATTCACATGTCTTCTAATACAATTAAACCAGGATTCAGAAGCCTCACTGAGTCCATTAAAGTTCTCATGACTGGCATGCTTTAAATTAAATGGAGACTATTTATAGATACAGATAAAACTAGCTTCACAAAATATTTAGTGTATCCTGATATAAATCTGAAGCCACAAGCACTGGACATTAAAGATTGTACAATTTGTGCTGATTTACCCACAAGGAAATACTGTTGCAACATTTGAATTGCTCACAAATTAAAGTGAGATTTTTATACCTCTATACTGCTGTTTTTATTTTATTTTCCAGTTCACATAATATGCTGAAATCTGTCATTTTTTTAGTAAGCACTTTTTAACTTATTTTTATCTCTAATAATTATTTACATCTTCATTATTTTAATATGTTATTTTTTGGAGGGGGGAATTGAATAACTACTTTAGATTTAACTTAAAAAAAAAAAAAGTAAAAAATTATAATTTGCCCAGTGAGTCTAAACTCATGCACTAAAATGTACTATGTGAATACTTAATTTCTGTTACTTTGGTATTATTTAATCATAAAATACAGGTTATCGCTTATTTGTGTGATAATTTAACAGAAATGATGCCTAGCAAGAGGAGTAAAAATATAAATCTGATGTCTGAATGTACTGAAAAATGTTGGTAAAGTCCTTCAGATTAAAAAAAACATTTTTTTTCAGGACCATTTCTTTTTAGGCTAATAAAATTGGTGTAAGAATTTATAATCTGATGTAGTCTCAGCCTTCACTGATAAATGATGGCTTTTCCACAGCCATAGCAGAGATGCTTTTATTTAGAGTTGCTCTTAATGTAAACCAGGTGTTATTACTTTAAGTGTAATATACTTAATTTAAAAAAAAATGCAGGGCAACTTTAAAGGAAAATGTGTTACAAGAACAGTCTAGAATCTAGATTTTAGATTTATTGTTATGTATGGTCATTCTTGGACATTTTCTTTACTGCACCCTGTGAACTCCTAGATTGCGCACTTGTTCTTTGTTTACCTCAACTTTGGACTAAATGAAGAAAAGTCTCAGTACACCTGGAACTCAGTGTAATTGGCAATCAAAAATATATAGTTAAACATTACATGAGCGATTACAGACTTTGCACCACATAGCGTGCACTTCATCTACTCATAATGCACCAGATCAGTACCAGATGAGGAGTCTCGTAATACCTGATCCAGCTCGAATTTGAGCCAAATGTGCACAAATTTTATTAGATTAGAACGTTCAGTGTTATTCAAATCATATTCCTTTTAGAAACTATTGAACAACAAAACAGTAAAATGGGAGACAACAGTGGAGAAAAGTTAGCTTTTTTAAAAGTATCTATTTTAAGATAAATGAACATATTTGTACATTTTGTTTAATTAATTAATAATTTATTCTGAAAATATATACATTTTTAACAGCATTTATTTTAAAAACTCAAATACAAAATGAAATGTTGCTTTCATTTTACAAGTAAGAAAGGGCAAGCAACAACAAAAAACAACACAAAACTGTACATTTATTATTAAAATTTCACACAAACACACAAATAAAATGCAATTGTTCAACACTAAACAGATCAAACAGGATCTGTACAGGATTGGATCAAGAATGATACATACACTCCTAACAATCTAGCACAATTCGACATTCCTTCAATTCCTCACATTTAAACCCATTTAAAATATTTTCTAATATGGCATCAGACATGCCAAAGTAGAAAACAATGTGGCAGCAACTTTAGGTTAAGGCTTCTTTGGCTTTTTGGTGTTCTTTGGGACCTCCACGATCACCAGCGGAGAGCAAAACAGTCGAGTTCAGTATCTGCTGCACTTGCAGACGAGCGGTTCACAGCTCCTGTGAAGACAAAGCATGTACCGTTTGACAAACATACCCAACATTCCAAAGTGAAGTTCATTCATTGATGGCTCTGCTGAAATGTGGAACATTGAAGAGTTAAACACATAAATGAGGTAAATACAAATTTAATACGGTTAAAATCAGACAATCGTATAAGCCACAACCACCTCACTACACAGTTATCATGGTCCTGGGTCAGTGATCGAGTGTTTTCTGTATTATTATTATTATTATTCTGTGATTTCATCATGGTTTATGATTAGTAGTGGTTTAGTTCACTTTTAATGTTAATTATGTTGTTCGCTCCTGTCAGTCGTGTCTCTCGTCATTCCTGTCCCTGTGTCCCACGTTTCCTCTGTTCTGTATCAAGTCTGTGGCTGTTGTGTGTTTCCTGTTTTACTTTGAAAGTCTGTGTCTCATGTCAGTGTTGTTTCCCTTGCCTCGTCAGGTCTAATTTCTCCCAGCATGTTTCCCTCCTGTCGCCCATTCCCTGATTACTCCAGTTTGTATTTAAGCCCTTTGTTTTCCACGCCTTGTGTTGTGTTGTGACGGCTGTGAAAGCTGACGTTTTAAATTCATGCCTTTGTGTTCTGTGAGTCCTGCATTTAGGTCCAATCTCCTGCCTGCACATTTACACAGCACATGATATCATGACAGCAGTAGCATTTGTTAGAGGATGGAACCACAGGTACATGTAGGTGAGCTGTTTTGCTGAGCTGCTCTCCAGGACTAATCAGTTTCACTATCGGTGTCAGTATCACCAAAGATGAGTCTACCAAACAAGCCTTGTTACTTTTAAGCATGGATAATTGAAACGTTTGCTTCATTTATGACTACCGATAAATCAGTGATGAAACTACAATAATCAAGAATTGCTGACATTTCAAATACTCGTCAGTCTAATCTAAGAAGCCCTGGGTGATTTGGCCTCAAAAGCACAAAAACAGTCCAGTACTGGACTTTATCTGTTCTTTTTTTATATGGAGTTGCCATGTGCTTTCGTAAAGTGAACTAAGAGAATAAAATACACACACATTAATGCTGTTTATGACACATTTAAAGCCATATAAACGTTGACATATATCTCCATAGACTTGTTGAATTAAGTGGTTAAATGATTTTAAAACTGTCTGTCTCTAAATAATTCCTAAAGATTTTCTCTCTTCTCTGGGACCAAACCTCGGTTTTCTCTGGCTGGCCGGCAGAGCCTGCAGGCTCATCGCCACAACCTCCTAGGGCTTCTGCAACATAGTGGCTGGGTGACCCCCTTCCAGGGCTCCCCTCTTTGTATTTGTACCCGAATACAAAGGGACAAAGACTAGACTCTGGGTTATTAGCTTACTGCAAGATAAATTCATTAATTAATAAAATAAACTACCTAATGAAAAGAGCAAATATAACAAACATGCCACCCCATGTGCAAGTGAAAGATGTGAGGGGAAGGGAGTGCAGTCCTTATTAATGATAATCTGTACCACTTGATTTCACTTAAGGTAAACAGGAACAAAGGTGCCAATCAGAGACAAGGAAATGTGGACAGGAAGTAACTAAAGCCAAATCAAGCCCAGGATCATATTAATGTGGATTCACTCCAACTTGATGTGAGGATACAGAGAGGCATAATGTTGTTGATAATGTGTTTCCTTCAAACAGCAGTTTGCAGTATTACATTGTTCATTATTGTTCATTATTTTTTCCCTTTAAGTAAAGGGAAAAAGACACAACTGGCAGTCCAGCACACATTGCTAATACCACTGAGAACATTAACCTCCACACCCTCCTCCACCTTCTCCACACATTGGACAGCTCAGAGCAGCAATAAAATGTTCTGTCTGGCAGACCCTGATTCCCATTGTTTCAAATGGTTTTTGCAGCTTCACCTTTGCTGATAAACTTTATTTTTCACATTTTATATACATGTCAACGTCTCGGATAAAACAAAAATGAAATTAGCAAACAAAATTATATGATTTGCAAATCACATAAGCCCATATTTTACAAAATATTAAGCATATCAAAAGTTTAAAATGAGGAAATGTACCATCTTATGAAAAAATAAAGTGATTTTGAATATGTTGGCAGAAGTGCTTTGACAGCTGTTTCTTTTTAGTACCTAAAAGCTATTTTTCTTCAAACTGTCAATAAGACAATTATGAGATTACATTTTATACAGCTTTCTAACTTTTTAAAAATGGTAACAGATGTTCAATGATACATTACTGAGATGCTCAGTGGTTCAAATTCAGTGGTCATGTTTTGGTTTTATGAAGATGCAACAGATGCCCATAGTTTCTACCTGAAAGCATCTCAGATGACACTGGAGGCCAGCAGTGTTACACATAAACTGGGTAGCTGAGTAAGTTTAGTTTGGTCTGTGGGTTTTGTGCTTCATTACAGGTCTTTGAAAAGAATTTAATGACATGCGAAAGAAATAGCTGTCACAGCATTATTCATGCCCTCATGATCATGGTGCAATCAGCCGCTTTTAGTTTAATATAAAAAAATTGAGATAATTAGTAATAGATTAGATACATTTTGACTGCCAGATGAAACAAAGACAGAGAGGGAGTTCTGGAACAATTAAACTCTTTACTATGTCGATATGTCAGCTACTTCAGATCAAGTATCTACTGTTAACTGACTCAAAATTCTTAGATTTAACCCCCCCCCCCAAAAAAAACCCCAACAAAAACCTGCTGCTCCAAATTATTACTAAACTTAACAATGATTTGATTCAACCAGTAGATGGCAGCCAAGTATCCTCATGAACATAGCACAGTAACCAGCTCCTCATAAAACACAGACACAGTGGCTCATCATGATGCTTTTGTGCCCTAATATAACAGCGTGAAAAACAGTAAAATGAAAAGAAAAACAAAAGAAACAAGAAATCATTTTGCAAAATGAAACCTTTTATTAAATAAAATACCTCCACGAGCAAGGCAAAGTAAAAGAAGCCAAACTCAAGTGAGCTGAACATGACAAAAATGTATTTTTGGCAGAACTGTGCAAACCAATTCACATGAATATATAATAACATTAATAACATTGTGCAAAGGAAGGCTTACAGAGCAGAACGCAGACAAAACGAATACAACAGTTTTATATATAAATGAATAAACCAAATCCTTCCAAACTTGTATCAGCTCTATACACTAACAGATTTTGTTACAGAGAAACTCTGAGTTAAAGAGTTTCTTTTTCAAGTTTGTAATAAAAACAAAAACAACCAAACAAATTAAATATTTAACCAACAAAACCATTTTATGCATAATACTGCACATTTTCTAAATCGTGCATAACATGTTACCAAGTTGTTACCAGTTATAAGTTCATTAATTATCAAAAACTCAAACAACACTAGATATTGAATTTCTATTAATTTGGTTCCACAAATCAGTGCAATCTTACTAGTCATCATAAAATAGACTTAATTTCTGTTCCTGTTTATTTAATAAATCTATTTTTATTCTTTGGTGCAAATGCTAAAGAATAAAAATAGAGTTTGATATAAATATATACTTGTGTGTATTTTTTAAACAAATCAACATAAATTATCTTCTCTTTATAACTTAATTTCATACCACTGCCACTCTAACTGTCCCATGCAGCCTGTGGGTTGTTTGCAGTACGTGGGCGCATACACGTTCAGCATCTTCGCCACATGATGGGCCCTCTTCCTGACTAAACCAAAACTAATAGTATGTTCATATTTGTAACTTTTTCATTTTGGCCTACGTTTTGTTTTTCCGTTGGCATAAAACAGGATGGAGCCACTCCAGTTATGTCCTCCAGTTATTATCCATTGGAAGGAACATTTAATTTGTCAAGTTTTCCATCAGTGACTATCATTTAAGAATTAACTTAAAATACATTTATCCATATCGCTCAAGAGTTCTAAGTTTATTTTCTGATATTTATTTTTGTGAGACGTTTTTTCCCTCTGTATCTGCGAAATGCAAACATAGACTTTAGCAATCATTGACTCAAACTACTAAATTACTTTAAAAAAAATGTTGATGCACTCTCCTTAATTATTGCCTATTGTCCTTCAGTTTTTTCTGATGTTTCTTTTTTTTTACATAGTTAAAGTTAAGTTAAAGTAGTTTCTGGAACAGCTTCTCTGCATGTGCCTCTCCCCAGAGTTCTGACACTATTTCAATTACATGGTGGCCTTTTGTCCCCAGGGGAAGAATTGGGTGTGTGTGGATCTCAAAAAGTAAATGATGTGCTCTAGGACACCCACCTCGCTGCCGCCTTGTACCCGCTGGTCCTGCCCTGGGCTGCCCACAGGATGCTATCCTGCTTTGATGCTCTCATTATACACACACACACAGCATACAGTACACAAGATAACTAATAGTCCCTTAGAAGATCCTGTAATCTTAATAAAGTTTGCGACAAGCAGCCAGCATAGTCTTCCTTAGTGTGTTGACTTCCATCACCCAGAGCACTGTTCACACCAATCAAATGATTTTGCATTAAAGGTGTTTTTGACCAGCCTAAAAATGACAAAACTGTTTTTGTCCAAAATTAATTTGGACAAAGTTGCTTTGAAATAACATCTAGCAGAAACAGGTAACTGGAATAGATGTAAATGTGAGCCTGTGATGTGGGCCTTGTGATGGCTAAGCGGTACTTAGCCATCACAAGGCCCCGTGAAACAAGTGGTTGTCTACAAAAATATCCTGCTGTTGTCTTTATAAGACACATGCCGCCAGCCCTCCCTAGGGTCATATAGCCTGCTGTAGACATCTGCAGATAGACCAGTGATAGCATACAGTGCATCTAAGCATCCGCCCAGTCTGTATGACCCAGTCCCAGAAAGGCCAATAAACTGTCACTGTTGCGTGTTGTGTGGTATATGTTACAGGCCGCTATCATTCATCACAAATACAAAGTGGGTGTTTCTCCATAGCTCCATTTTTATTAATTTAGAGCTTATGTGCATTTGATGCTTGAGACTGTTCATGCGCTCTCTGGTTTTTATACCTAATGCTTGCATCTCGCTTACACTTATCTCTCTGTGCTCTCCTTTATTGTCTTTCCCTTCACCCCTACACCAATCACAGCACTGCCTGTCACTGAGTCTGACTCTCCTAGAGGTCTCCTCGTGTTAAAAAGGGATTCTTCCTTCCCACAGTCGCCAAGTGCTTGTTTATCGCTAATTGTTGGATTGCAACGATTTTCTCGCTAAACCTTATGACAAAAACCACCCTGAATTTGACTGTTATTGTGAACTGCTGGCATATAAATACGATTGAATTTCACTCAGTTATCTACATATTTCTTCTCTGTTCCTCTGTTGCCACTGTTAAAACAGCACTCCTCTATCTCAGACATCTGGTCATAAACTCATAAACAGGTAGTTAGCATTTGCAGATATATGAAAACTTAAATTTCACAGACACACACACACACTCACATAGACGAACATACTCCTCAGTCACGCCCCACCCAGGGTGTCTGCACAGTTCCAGGCCGTGGGGCAATTAGGAATAATGGCAGGAAGCTAGTTAGTGTTATCTCATGTCACGGCGGCCTCCACTGGCACTGAAAGACCCGGGACCGGTCACGTAGAGACACGGACAGTCAGACAGGGAGCCTGGACAGAAAGAGAAGGAGGAAGAGGAGGCGGAACTGTAAGAGAGCCCTTGGGCAAATGGCCTAAAAGGACACCAATATTATTATTATCATTCGCTGGGCTGTATGTTAAATTAGAAGTCACACTTGAAAAAACCAAGTGTTGTCCCAAAGAGTCTTCTAATGTGAAGATAAAATTTAAAATCCACACGTTCACATATCAACAGGGCTCATAGTCCAGCACAAAGGGTTCCAGAAATTTGGCAAAAGTGACCTAATGTCTCATCTATGTGCCACTGCTTCGTCTGCAGTGTGGCTCCTGGCTGCAGTTAAGATGTCTTTCTATTGTTTCAGCAGCACGTTCCATTTCCTGTATGCATGACACTGTGCACATGCCTAGGACTACGTGGGTGTGTTTTGATGGGGGGCGACAGGGATGACGGTAGGAGTAGCGCTGAAAAAACGTAAGAGGATGTGGTCAGGGAGGTCCAAAAAAGACTAAAGAAAATAAACAAAGAAATCCCTGAATGAGGCTCAGGCACAACAAACAGTCACGTTCACCAGCTTCAGGTCACATCGTCAGACTGGCAAGCACACAGTGCTTGGAGAAGTCATGCTTCTGCAAGATATGTGTCAAGATCTGGCATTAATGTGGTATGGATTAATAAATTAGCAATGCTATGAGTGGGCTGTTGCTGAGAAGAAACATGCTGACGACATAAAGACAATTTTTAAAAATCCTATAAAAGTAATTTTGACAAATATGCCTTGTCTATGTGAATCCATAGTCTGTGTTCCACTACAGATTTTATCAGAAGGTCTATCGATGCTGACACTGGCCTGTTGTTGTCGACACAAATCTGTTGTGCGGAGTGACCTTTCATATCTCTTTGCGGCAATCTGTACTGAGTTTACTATGTATGAAAGTGTGGGGAATAAAGTGAGCTTACCGAATGTG
This sequence comes from Pundamilia nyererei, assembly GCF_000239375.1. Taxonomy (NCBI): domain Eukaryota; kingdom Metazoa; phylum Chordata; class Actinopteri; order Cichliformes; family Cichlidae; genus Pundamilia; species Pundamilia nyererei. The sequence continues at coordinate 1,851,488 of NW_005187529.1, read as the reverse complement.
TTTATTTGTCAGATCTTCTCTTTTCCCTTTTATCGTCGCACCATTTCAACAAAAGAAAAGGCCTCTGTCAATAGAAGAGGCCGAGATAAGACCGCAAAATACCCCAACAAACGATTTACAGTAATGCCGCATGATGTTACGTGCCAGTTTGCAAACACTGTCTTTAAAGTACATGAAGGTCACTGTTGCCACTATAATGAACTTCCTACGTATAAATCTGTCGTGTTTGTGCTGATTGTTGCTAATCTGCAATAATCTAAGTGGGATGACTTTCCAAACCTTCAGTGAAGCCTGTGCTTGCAAGTTCCCAACTGTATAAAGATCTGCTCTTTATTTTTTCTCACTCTGTCCAGATCAGAGCTTAAAAAGCAGTTGTTTGTCAGAAAGCATCCTTAACGGAAACCCTAGTAAAATATCAGCCACTGCCAAAGCGCACTGTTTGGACATGTGTTCATTCACTCATGTAATGGCGAAAAAATAAACTATAAGACAAATAAACAGGCCTCTATTTTGGTAAAGTTTGTATTTGAGTTAAGAAACTGGGCTGGAATTGAAAACTTCCCACCAATTAACAATGTCAGCGTTTGGGTTATTTATTGTTTTATAAGCAAACTTTTTTTTCCCCCAAATGGCCAAATGATTAAATTTGAATGACCTCAGAATAAATGTGTGATTGAAATTCATCCAATGGCCAAGGCCAAACTGAGCCCATGCGTACGCTGCTGCAGAAGCTGCTTGTAGATAGGTATGTCCCTCTGTTTGTGTGCAAAAATAGCTGATTAGACTAAAGATGTTTAATTTTAGATGAACTGTCTTCAGAGCAGCCTACCATCTGTCTTCCTTCTATTGTTGTGGCTGATTGTATTTTGAATTTCAGTGACGTACAGTAGCATCGGCAGGCTCAGCTATAGTAAAACTAATTCCAGGGGAGTGGCTCCCAATCACAGACTGATGATGGATTGTGTGAGTGAGGAAGAATAGTGAATTTCTGAATAATAACAATGCTCAATACTTTTCACTCGTTTGAAAGCATGCCTGATATGCTGACTTCTTTAAGAAGAAAATATCTTGATGTTCTATCAGGAAACAGCTCTATTTTTAAGTTAAAATAAACAAAATGTAAAATGATGTAACTGCAATGCTCTGATGTTGGGTTTTTTTAAAAAAAATCACAGCAAGGAAACTTCACCGACTCATCTGCAGCTGGATCTGCCAGAGTGGGTCTGGATGTTCTCGATGTTCAGATGAAAGCTCTGGTGAGAGACTTTATGGCGACATCCAAGATTGTTTAGACTGTGGGGCTGTTTGATGACCGACATGGCTTTGGCTGAAAAACCATTTCTTACAGTACTTTGTTTAGTCAATACATTTTAAGAAAAACATCTAAATATTTCCTGTTGCCCCTCTGGGGTCACTGGAGTGTAACTGTAGTGCTTTACCTCTGACCCAAATCTTTCATGATATCACATCTCATCAGAGAAAACCAAGCAATCAAATATTAGAAGGTCATGAGTATCACCTGTCTTTGTCCTCTGTGTATTCACTATGAGTTTCCTGTATGGCAAAAGAGGTCAGGAAGAGAGGAGCACCGAGCAGGAAACTGTGTGGGTGTGTTACTCCCATTACGACCTGGAGAAATGTGGAGGTGCAGGGTCGCACAAGATGCTGGATGAGTTCAGAATAGCCACACACAATGCATGTAAAAGTGGTATACACACAGACAGCCCACTGTGGTGTTTGTTTATTAGGTATTTATGTGACAACAATGGCTGGTGTAAACAGGGTGTCATGACCTCAGGGCATCTTTCTGTTTGTATTTCTGTGTATAAATACGCCTTGTATAAATTTAGCAAGACGCTGCATTACTATCACTATCACTTCTTTTGTTTAGAGCCCGGTCCAGCGTTATTTTAGTAACAATGGCTGTGTCGCAATTCAGGGTCTGGATCCTTTGGAGGCCGCATTTGAAGGCCGATTATTTCACAGCGACGCGATGAAGGCGGTCCAAATTCGAAGGCTGCTCCAAATGTGGTCGACAAATGCATCCTTCATTGCCCGAATTTGAAGGATGGGTTGGGTGTCCTCCGTGGTTTGAACACCCGGTCAGCTACCGACCTTCTTCTACCCAACTGCAATCTGGAAATGTTAAATATTCTTCCTAGGCTTGCAGATGTAACTGCATTAAATCACATCCCACTTTTAAGGAAAGTAGAAGATGATCTAGGTCAGGGGTGTCAAACTCAAATACACAGTGGGCCAAAATTCAGAACTGGAACAAAGTCGCAGGCTAACATTAATATTTATTGGGGAAAAAATCGTCCTCTAGATATAAGAATGAATCTTTTCTTATGGACTCAAACAAGTTTTGCTGAAAAACTGAATATGGAACAAGCAAAGCTTAATACTATATAATACTGTATAATACCAGTAGGCCAGCTCTAATAGTAATTTGGTATGGCTTTGCCAAATTTGGCCCGTGGGCCAGAGTTTGACACCTTTGGCCTAGATGGAAGTCTCTACCCATATCACTCATGGGAAGAGTCGCTTCAAAACAAATGAAGGTTTTGCCAAGAATCAATTATTTATTCTCAATGATCCCGCGTAAACCATCTCCTGACTGTTTTAGATCTCTGGAATTTTCCATTTCTAAATTCCTTGGGAAGATAAGCTCTTAAAAAACCCTACAAAGGACCAAGGATAGAGGAGGACTAGATCTGCCTAACTTTCGCCACCACTTCTTAGCCAACAGGCTACAAATTCATCTCAGGAAGGTTAAAATATACTTTCTTAGATGAGCCCTGGCTAGATGTAGAACAGCCATTATGCAATTATATAGAGCAGGGCTCTCAAACTCACAGCCCGTGGACCACTTGCGTCCCACGTTGTACATTGACGTCAACAAATATAATGCAATTTGGTCCTTACTTTACTTTTTTTGTTGGGGAGGATTTGTTTGTTGTTGAGTGCAATGCTAAAATGCGTTCTTTAAAAAGCAAAAAATGATTTAATATGCAGGCATAATGAGTAGAGAGTACAAACATGTTGAGGGATTGGCTGTGTTAGTTCAGTGAGAGAGTTATTTGTAAAGAAAACTTTTCTTTCACCAGCAGTCAAAAACTAATGTGTACACTTTAGTACGCAGGCTTCAAACTACCAAAACTCTCCTTTAAAGAGGACAAAGTCAACATCTCAAACCTGTCAAAGACAGTATAGCAAGGAACACAGACTGAGGGGCCATGAGCAGAAGGAGAGATTTGAACCCTAGTGGAGAAACCTTCTCATTAAAAAAGTGTAAAAGAAACTTTCACAGGCTGCAGGGGAGGGCTCAGTACAGTCAGTCTGCGATGCACTAAGAACAGAGTCAATGATCTGAACTAAAACACCCGGATTGTGACACTTAAACCTCACTAACATCTGACAGCTTGGGTCATGTCGTTCAGCCAGGGCTCAGATTTAGTTTTTTATGCAGCTCAGCTCTTTAGTCTGGCCGCATAAAAACTCTGTAATTCGTTATTATGGGTGTGCTGAAAGCTCCCTAAAAAGCCTTCAGTTGATCCAAAATGCAGCAGCAAGAGAACTGACAGGGTCTAGAAAGAGAGAGACCATTCATCCTCCCATGATGCACTGTGTGTGTTTCGTCTTCACTCACCTTTTTTCACTCACTCTGCATTTATACACCTCTCTACAATGAAGTATTAGTTATTATTAATCTCTGGTTCTCTTCCAATGTGTTTCTTTGTTAAACAATTTATATAAAATATAAATTTTAAAAAAAAGTCTGAATTTCATGCCCATGTTTTATTTACAGTAGAACATAGAACGTATATCAAATGTTTTAAATGGGACTGGGGCATTTTGAATTTAATGGCAGCAACATGTCTGAAAAAATTTGCGATGGGAGCAATAAAAAGCTGACAGTATAGGGGGTACTCAAAAGAAACATATGGTTATTATGTTGGTAACAGATCAGTAACATGATAAAGATTTAAAAAAAAGGGCAAATAATCACCAATCTGCTAAAATATGCATCTACAAATTATGAAATCATTTCAGAATAATGTTGCTCAATGTAAAATTGTGAAGACTTTGATTACCTCATCTATAGTACATAATATCACAATGCAGCATGCAGCACACAATAAACTCAATTAAGACAACACATACTCAGACAGCTTGATGGATTCGGTCTGTACTTAATGTCTACCGTTGCGCACATACACAGACACATGTACACAAGCCTTTGCAATGTCGTACGTGCACTGGCTAAGCATCCGTTATCATCTGTGTGCAAGCACTAAGTACTTCCTGCATCGTGATGTTAGAGAACAACAATACTGTGACCGCATGAATAGATTTCTTGGCAATGATAACACGATTCCTCCTCATTATATTTTCTATTAATATTTTTGTCTGGAACTTTTAATTCACCCGTGTCTGCAATATAGTTTTTATAAAGAACAAATTTGCATAAATCCTGAGACTCTGGAGTCATTTACGTAGTCTGATCTGATCAGAGATGAATGAAACTTGGATGGAGCAATGTGTGTTAGGAATGAAAAACTGTCCTCTGGGATTTGGAAAATTATTTATCCGTTACATCGCTCCATTGCACAGTTTTTCACATGTTCATAATCTGCCAAATTCTTTTGTTGTACTTGCCTCACTTTTCCATTCTTCAAACTGGAACGAAAACTTTTGCCTTTTTTCGAGACTCTGAACATTTGGAAACTGTTTAAACTTTTAAAAAGTTGAACTTAAAAATGTATCTAAGTAGCTTTTTAAAAACAATACAAAAAACATGAGCCAGGATTTTCAGCATAATGAAGACACTTGAGGACAAGCACATACTCACAGCGGTCTGTTTTGTTCACACAAAGGGGAGAGCGAGGGTGGGCCTCTCCTCAGTCACGAGAGCCTTGCTGTCTCTCATGCCTTCCTGCCTGTCTCGTCCTCATGTCTTCAGCTGCTCTTGTTCCTGTCAGTCTGTACATGTTCGTGTATGCAATTCTTTTGTGTATTATCTGTCCTTAGACACATTTAAGGTCCTCTGTGTCTTTGACACTGAAACATGTTTTTTTTAATAAGGTCTTTTTATCTTAAAAGATACATAAAAAATATATACTTCTACACTTCTAAATTTCTTCAAATCTAACTTTGCTTACCTGGTTAATTTTAACGTACAACTTAAAACTAGCTAAAAGAGATCTTGGGATGTTATGTTGAAATTGTTTTTTTTTTTACAGACTTACCTGCTTTTAAAGGTTTTGTTAAAATGTTTGTTCTTCTGTGAAAACGAAGACAAACAGCAAGTTTCCAACTCATCTTTCTTTATGTCTCAAACTCCCCATGCAGCAGACTGTGACAGCACTGAGCAGCTCCTTCAGTGGGAGACTGCGGCACCCACGGTGTGGGACGGAGAGATTTCGCAGGTCTTTCCTCCCCACTGCTGTCAGACTCCATAATAAAGACTTTAACTGATCAAACACACACATCCATACATATGCAATGATACTAAGTGCAATAATCCTTTCTGTCATCGTTGTATTCTTACTCAGTTGTATATAGCATTTGTATTCTATTTTTATCTTATTGTATATTTATTTTATTTTATTCTACTGTATATAGTATTTTATTTTATTTTATTTTATTCTACTGTATATAGTATTTTATTTATTCTATCCTGTACAGTTGTGTACTGTATTTATTCTTATTGTATCCTAATTTTTGCCTCATAACTTTTGCACTGTCCACTTCCTGCTGTGACAAAACAAATTTCCCACGTGTGGGACTAATAAAGGTTATCTTATCTTATCTTATCTTAACAAAGAAGGAGAATTTAGGGTTTTTTTGCTTTGTTTTTTAATCAGCATAGTTTAATAAAAAAAATAATTATTCTTTACTATTTTAAGTCTATATGTCTACCATTTTAACTTATGTGTAGCCTTTAAACACATGAATTGAACATGAAAGAAGAGTTGTTTTTATTTGTATAACAAATATTTGTTATATTCTGATCCACCAGAAAACCCCTTTAGCATCATTTTCTTACCTGAAAAGCCAACAAAGGAGACATGTTGGCCCATTGCGTGACCCCAAAGCCAAAGACAGTTCACATCCTGGAATCAGTTTTTCTTTTACACTTTTTAGAATTTTATTTCATTTTTTTGTGGTTGGGTTTAAGGATGGATGCGTCATTCTAGATTTGGAAGACAAATTAGGCTTCTGTTATGTACATAAGAAAAACAAATCATAAGCCATTATACAATTTGATTTGTTCAGCTCAACCAAAGGTGCTTTTTTTGTTAGATGTTTTAGCTATCGTGCTATGCTTGGCACCACCTGGTTGCTGATACTCTGGAACCTGAAAAAGCAGATTATACAGAAGGAATATTGTTTAATAAAGTCTTAAATATTTTGTTAAAGATGATCATACTGTCATTATTGGAATATTTACTGAATTTCAGATAAGAGATAAATTAATCTAAACAACTTCCAAAATCTGGCTTGCATTCTTTTCAATAGTCCTAAAGTATAATAGTTAGTATAAAGTATAATAATTTAATCAATTTCAATATACTTCTCCCCTTGATGTTAGAAAACCCCCCAAAACAAAACAAATGGATTCCACCATCGACAATATGGTACACAGCTTTACTTAGTTTTAGTATATTTTGTTTGAGTATATTAACTGGATTTAGTCTGTTGTTGAGCATTTGGTTGTGAATTTGCATGTATGTCTGAGACAGTTTGGCTATAAATATATGTAGTTATAAATATAAGCGTAATGTTGAGGTTTTGGCACCAACAGCTGGAACAATTGTTCTCAATTTGTTTATTTATTGGCTACAAGGACAAAACAGAGGACGTGGACACCGTTACCATGCTGTGTGTGTGTGTGTGTGTGTATATTTGTGTGTTTGTGGATGGTGTGTCTTCATTGAAGAATGTTGTCTTGGGTAAATAAATGGCACATAGACATTATGATAGAGTTTTTATCTGGGAACGCTGTGTTACCGGATGTTAAATCTGTTTGTTTCCCACTAATCTCTGCAAAATGTTCCAAATGGAAATAAATTTTACACATTCTGCCAAGTCCTTCTTGGTCTTGTTAAACAGAGAGTTATTAATATAAGTACAATTTTGAGTTTTTGACTAAATCACCTGTTGTTCTAAGTTTATTTGTTTATTTGCCACAAGATCAAAAAGAGGGGTTGCAAAAATTCTTAGATGTCAACAGTGTTAGAGTTAATATTAAAAAATACTGTCTTGGGTTAATGTATAACTCATAGGCAAGAAATAAAGCTTGCCAAGAAATAATGTAATGTGTAACAGTTTATGGCCACTAGATAGCCCCAAAAAATGCTGCTGAGACCAACAAATGAAAAAAAAAATGAGACAAACATATATATGTTCACTATTTACTGATTAGTCAGTCTCTCTGTTCAGGTAACATATATGTTTATGTATTTAAAGCTGTTATATTGAAACTTTCCTTTAGAAAAAAAACAAAATAAAAACAATGTGATATTTAGGGAGGTATGTAAACTAATGTCATCTTTGCAAGTAATGTACTCTCAAAATTCATACTCACATTTACTTATGCTTACTACTTACAGTTTCATTCTTAGCTGACAGTGCATTAATACACGTTAAGCTTTAGCCTCACTAATTACTCCAACATGCATGTCTTTGGACTATGGGAGGAAACCCTAGTACCCAGAGAGTATGCAGGCCTCCAGTCGTGGTTCTAACCAATAACCTACTAGCTATAAGGCAACAGTGCTAATCACATCATTACTCCTCATAATCTTTGTGTGACCACTTAGATGTGTGGTTATTTTGGCTTTTGCCTTCATAGCGCTTTGGGCCTGAACTAATAAATTGTTAGCAGCACCATGAATTAAAGCAAGACTTTTGTCAGTTTTATAAATTTTGCTACTAATCAAGCAAAAAAAAAAAAAAGACTCAAATAAATATGATGCCAACAAGATCTGTGTGTGTGTGTGACCACCGTCGTTAAACGCCCTCGTTATGAGCGCACTCTGTTCTAATGAGCCATAATAACACATCCTGATAATCAACCTGATAGGTGTCCCCTTTGGGCTCTCCAACCTTTGACTGGCTGGCTGGACGTTGGTGTGGAGACACTGATAGGCTATCAAAGGGAAAGAAGGAGAGGCAGGCTGGCAGTTGGCCAGTGGAAGTGATAGGACCCAAAGGAACAAGACTTGACTAACATCACATAGATGAAACACAGTGGCATAAACTGTATGCGTGCATGTGTGTACACTTTTACACGTTTAAGTTCATAACACTGATCATCATTACGATCTTTATGGTTATGATCAAGAGGGATGTAAAGTGTTCCCTATTCGTAGTTACTGTGTTTGATTTTGTCATAGTGGATTCCACGACACTCGGTGGACAAAAGTATTGGACGACACGATCTCTCAGTTTTTGAATCCAAGTATTTTCAGTCGCATTTCCACAGGTGTATGAAATCAAGCACCTAGTCGTGCAGTGGACCTGGACAAACATTTGTGAAATAGTGGATCGTTCTAAAGAGCTCACTGTAGTTCAGCACAGTACTGCAATAGGATCCACCACTGCAATAATCTCAGGCACAAAGTGGCAGATAATGTAAAGTTACAGAGTGAGTCTCTGAGCACTGAGATACATAGCGCATAAAAGTCAGCAGCGCTCCACTGCCTCAATAACTGCAGAGCTCCAAGCTCCTCTGACATGAACATCAGCACAAACACTGTACACCAAGAGTTTCAAGGCATGGGTTTCCCTGACTGAGCAGCTCAAACAAACAGTGTGGCCCAAACAGTCTTTGCTATTTTGTCCCATATACATGGCAACCATGTAGTATATGGGATTATGTGGCAGACCAACACTTGAATTTAGCACATTTATGGTGATGTAAACAATCGTGTTGTTTTTTTGAAACCAAGAGTGACCAATTTGGACTAAGTTATGAACTAATGTTGTACTGACTTTGGTTAGCAATAGATAGTTAAATCCACCCACTATAGATGCTGGATCTCAAAGATCATATCTAATTCTTGCTGACATCAAAATAAATTAACACATTAAAAATGGGCACAGGCACAAAGATGGTTAGAACACTTAAAGCAAGCCTTATTGAAACGTAACTGCATTAAAAAATGGTCTAAAAATGCTTCAGTGGGGAGCCAGGACTCTTTGCACACCTTTAACAATGCACAATTTTAAACCCTGATAAGATTTAAAGATAATCCTCAACAACATTAATCAGTTCTCATGAAAGGCACTGCATTTATATTTTGATATATCAGAAGTTGTTAAGAACAGAATCACTGATTCAGCAGTAACTTAACAGACCACGATAGATTCACAGAGCACGTAGTACAAAAAAAAGCACCTACATCATTTTGCTTTTCATTGATTACTGCTGATTGTTTATTCTTGCTTTAATCTGATGTGAGTAGCACACGCTTGCTCAGTGGCATGTCTCATTTTGAGAGTGACAAGAGAAAAAAACCATTCTCCCGTGAAAACACAACATTTATGTCACCTCGTCACTGTATACACTTCGCTCCTTTGATTTGACGTCGCTTTCACATCTCAAACAAAAGCCTTTTTTTTCAAGGTCTGTGATCAAATGTAGCCAACAATTAACACTACCAAAGGCGATCCCAGAATACGAGCTGTTTTGCAAAGTTAAGAAATTGTTTTCTTTGCAGCAGAATGGGCATCACTGTGGTTTGTTGATCTCAGCTTCCTGCAGGATGTAAAATGTCTGTGAATGCGAGCGTTGCCATGCTGTATGTGCAGTCTGGTGCGCTTTCTTGAGAAGAATGTGACCCTCTTTAAATGAGAGGAACAAACGATGGAATGATAAAAATATCTTTCTCCATCTCTTCTTTCCCTTGAGGGCTGCCTCCCCTCACTTTCATCCGGCAGCCTGAAGGGACAAGGAGGGAACAGGGTGGAGAAGGTGAGAGAGAGGGAGCGAGAGAGGGGGAACGTGAACTTTAGCAAATGTAACTTTTTAACTGCAGATTTTAAAGAACCTAATGCCTCCTCGGTAATGAGAATAATACAAATATTCCCATAAAATGAGATAACGATTGTGTCCTTACACAATGCAAACTGAAGGACAGAGCATGCACATACACACACTGATGTGATGTAGAGGTATATTTAGCGATATATGCAATGTAAATACCGTACCTAATTTGTGCACATTGTTTATTCTGAAGAAAAATGTTGTGGTGTGTGTTATAAAAAGTGCAAATGAAAAGATAGAAAGGAAGATAAATATGAATTAAAACAGGCCAACCCAACAATACTGGCAAACATACACTGTTAAAAAAAAATCCTAGAAAAACAGTAATATTCTGGCAGCTGGGGCGCCAAAATAATACCATGAAATAACAGAAAATAACTTTCCCATAAAAATACGGTTATTTTCAGTAATGACAATACAGTTGGTTGCCCTAATTTTACATGGGATTTTGCCTTTTTCAAGTGCTTTTGAACATTAAATTAGGAACATTTTAATGTGATCAAACAATGAAATTACCTATAAACAAAGTCAATGAATGTGGCAATATGAATAATAATACTTAAATGTACAGAAATATACAGTTAACTTAAATAATAGTGGATTGCATGCCCTGGGACAGACTGACAGCTCGAACCGGCAACCTTCCGATTACAAGGCGAACTGCCAACTCTTGAGCCACGATCGCCCTAAATAGCAATAACAATTATTATTTGATGTAAACAAAGTTTATAGGAATCATGTTATATATTTTTCCATAGCATTACATTTGAATTTAACAGTTCAATCCTTCACATAACGGACAAATATTTGTGCAATCATGATACATTTGTGAATGTATTTTAACAATCTAAATATGCATATGTACAGACAAATACATTTAAAAAACAAGGACGTTATGTTTTATTACATTACAGTGATTTTACATTAATTTGTGAAATCACAGTCTATTGATGTAAATTTAATGATATTCTAGAAGAACAGAACAAAACTGTAAAATACACAGTAAAATACTTTTATATTAGGACTTGTTCTTACAGTGTAGGCAGTCACATGAAATGAACTTACAAACATATAAACAAGCAAATCTACTATAATTGCAATTTTTCCCATTCTTGATGCACATTCATGGATTACCTATTAGATTGAGCTTTTCTGTGTCACACATTTTCAACTGCTCACGTGACCTATGCGCTGATAGAGCGTGCCGAATTGAATTGAACTGGCCGAGAAACTGGAGGGGAGCAAAGCAGAATGCGGTGAAAAAAATGAACAAAAGAGATAAAGATAATAGAACGTGGGGGACCATTTTGAGCAAAACAAAAAGAGAGAGATTAAGGAAAAGATGAGAGGAGCAATGACGTCATTCACTCACCACATCCCAGTTTTCTTCCTGAATGACCCAAAGTGACTCTGCTGGAGTTTTAGGAGGGATGAGAGACCAGAAGTCTGTTCCCCGCCTCCTCCTCCTCATTTCCTCTCATCTCTTTTGCCCTTGTGTCCCTATATAACCACTGACATAGACCCTGTTTCTCTCAGAGTGGTGCTCGGTGGATAGGATACAGGTGTTTGCCTGTCAGTTTCATACTCAGACAGATTTATTTTTTGACTAGCTGATTTTTCTGAATTTGATTTGATTTGCTGACAGCACAATTGTCGTTTGAAAGATCGGTAATCTGCAGACAGGTGAGCAAGATGAACCAACCAACTCGCATCCTGACATTGGCCTTGCTGCTCCTGCAGCTGATGGACAGCATAGGTAAGATCTGCTGATGTTTTTAATGATTTTGAAGTGGAAATGCAGAGTTGTCAGAGTGGGAAAACTGAGACTGTGGTCTATGAAAACTGTGAAGTGTAAGGATGAAATTATTCAAGAAAACTATGCTTTATTGAGAGACACATCCACAGAGCATTGGAGTGTTTAAACTGGATTTACTGGGGAGAGATGTGTTGTGCATGTCATACAACTGCTGTCTGTTAAATGTTTAACAATGAACTAAAAAGTCCTGATAGGTGATTTAGGAACAACATTGTTACTGTGTTTGCTTTGGATGAGATGTTGCTCTGTGTTTTTCTTCTTCCAAAGAGAGGAAAAACATCCCAGACTAAAACCAATCTCCTCTCCTGTCTTCTCCTCCAGATGCTAAAATGAGCATCATTTCCACTAAACTAGATATTAAAGTTGGAGATGAGATCTTGCTGTTGTGTAAAGGTGAGTCGTTTATATTTCTTATCTAATTGAAACGATTCAGCATGAACATATTTTGCAATCCAGCTTCATACTCTTGTGAAGGTATTAAAATAAGGCTACAAATTATATTTTTTCCCCTCTCTTTTTCTTTTTGACCTTCTTGTCTCTCCTCTCAGCTGGAGCAGAGGGAGACATAACCTGGCAAAGGGATGGGGAGGAGATAGATGATGAAGAGATTGTGAATAAGTTGGACGAGGCCTCCTCCAAATTGGTAATTAAGAAGGCTACAATGCAAGATGCTGGCAGGTACACCTGCCACTGCGATTTTGAGAGCGGACATAAAGATGATGCTCAGATACAGCTGTTTGTTTATGGTACGTAACAGCTGGCGGCACTTTTTCCATTTAAACTTTAAACTCAGTAAAATGTATGCTAGGACTTGTTGCTTTATCCTTAATCTTTTCCTTTTCTGTCAGATGGGCCATCCTTTGGAAGCACTAAGACCTACCATGAGTTTCTGGAGGGTACAGATGGGCTGGTACCCTGCCTGGTGACTGGACAGCCACAGGTGGATGTTCAGTGGTTTAAGAACCAGCAAGAAATCTCTAATGGTAAGAGCAAAAAATGGGAACATAGGACCTGATGCTACCCTGCAATATGAAGGCTTGGTTTGTGATTTAAAAAGAGCGTTTTGTGAACCTTTTGTGAACATTCAGTTTCCCAAGCAAACTCTCCTGTAAACTTTAGAGTCGTAATAAGCAAAAGTTAGTGTATGACTAACATAGCCAAAGCTGCTCTAATCAATATTTCTGCATCCAAATAGTTTTTAGTTAATTTTTTCTGCCTTTCTTCTCTTGCTTCAGTGGGAGGGCATATGCGTAAGCAGTCTGATAACACGCTCCGTATTGAAAAGGTGAAGAGAGAGGATGCTGGGACATACGTGTGCAGAGCTCAGATCAGAGGGAGGCCGTCAATCTTTATGGAACGCTCTGTTTCTGTTGTTGTCAATGGTAAGTGACTGTTTTGCACCAACACATTCATGAGGCTGAATTATTATCATCACTTCCTCATTGAGTTTTAGAATGAGATTAACAAACAAAAAAACCCCACCTGAAAATGTACTGAAACTCAACCCTCTCCTGCAGCTCCCCCGACTGTGAGACTGAGAGAAGAGGTGAAGAAAGTGTTGGCTGGACCTGAAACTAACGTCTCTTTGTTGTGTTTGGTGGATGGTCTGCCACAACCCAACATCACCTGGACCATGTAAGACCACATTTTATGATTTGATAATAAAAATCAAATGTATGGGCTGAACACGATCTGAGCACGTTTCATCCCTCTCTCTAACGGCATCACAAAACCTCTGAGGTTAAACTTGTCTGATTTTTCACACAGTTCATCCTTTCCTTTTTATTTAATTCACATATATGCATGCTTGTCACAAAATGTAAATAATGTTGTTGTTGTTGTTGTTTTTATTGGTTTTAATTACCACCATAGCTGAGGGAAAATGTACAATCAGCAAAGAAACTGGGTCACGTTGTGTTGATGTTTGGACTAGTCCCCCTGACGCTCTCCGTCACTAATGTAGCGTGACATCTACACTGTGCATCAGCGGGTGGAGCAGAGTGCACGTGTCTAAGGGGGCTGTGTGTGTGTGTTCCTTGATTTCCAGCTTTATCTCTGCCTCCCTCTCCTGGCCTCGTTTTCTCCATTCCTGATATCTAAACAGTCTCACTATCTCATATTGCATAGCATATTAACATGAAAAAAATAAGCAATTTTCTATTTATTTCATTTTTTCCAGGCCTGTTCAGTTTAACCCCTCCCGTCATCACTTCAACTCAGACAGCAGCCAGCTGACTATACAGTCTGTTGTGAGGGAGGACTTTGGGGAGTACGTCTGCACGGCCACCAACAAGATTGCTGAGAACAGCGCTACCATCATGCTTCATGTCTTTGGTTGGTTTGATTGTGTTTCACTTTAAAAACAGCTGTGCTAGAAAAACTCTTTTTAAATCTTGTTTCAGCAGTTTGTGTCACGATCATTGATGTGTTTCATTTCAGAGGCCCCCGAGGTGTTTGTCTCAGCAGAGCAGCAGCGTGTGTTGGTGGGTGAGGCTGTATCTGTGTCCTGTAATGTGACCGGCCATCCCCACCCTGAATTACACTGGCTCAACAAGCAAAATGGACAAACACTGGTAAGACTGTATAAACATAAATACTTAGATTCAAACAGCAAATTGTGTAGCTGAATTCAAGGACCTATATGTAAGCACTAATCCTGAATTGAAAAATTTGATAGAGCCCATAATGTTATATGGTTAAATATATGTAATGTTTTTTAAAATGTTTTTACCTTCTGTCTTTTTCTCTCTGTCAGAGTTCAACTTCAGGCCGCGTGCGAGTGGTGGATAATGTGTTGATGATTGATGAGGTGGTGCCCTCTGATGGTGGATTGTATTCCTGCATGGCCATCAGTTCTTCTGGAAATGCATCAAGAGATGTCGCCGTATACAGTAAGAGTTTGTCTCTGTCATATATGGTTAAATGGAGAAAGTGCCTTTATACTTTATTTATAACACCAGTGCATGTTCTGTTTCTTTTATATTAATTTGTGTTTTGCTGTTCCCCTTTTTCATTTTTTTCATTTTACACCCTAACTTCAGCTCAGCCCGGTCCACCTCTCTACCTGTCAGTCTCTACGGGTCCAGCTTCAGTCCACTTCTCACTGAAAACCACACCTGTGAGTGGAGGAACACCCATCACAAGTTTTGTCCTGCAGTGGAAAGAAAAACCCACAGAGCAGTGGAAGGAGAACACCGTCCCGGCTACAGGTGAAACACCTCCTCTTTCCAGCCGTGTATATGCATCAGTCATCATTTACACTTTCACCTGCTCACAAGTAAAAGTTTTATGCATGTGTGAATGAGTAGTAGGACTTGAATATGTGCAGTATCTGATGCTGTTTGTGTGTTTTTTGTAGATCCTCTTGTTATCAACCTCAAGCCGTACACTTCGTACACAGTACGTCTCTCTGCACTGAATGCAGTGGGACGTGGAAAGTTCTCTGAGACACACAATGTCCACACACAAGGAATACGTAAGTTCTTCACACATTACCAACATATTAGTTAAAGCATACATTATATCTCTAATTCATTCCATAAATTCAAATAGGAGTGAATGAATTACTGGTTCACACTGTGCAGGATGCTTGCTGATGTTTTTGTGGTACTACATCCTTATCTGCCATCATTACTTTTTCTTTTCCATGTCATCTTCTTCCGTCTCCTGATATTCACTCGGGCTGTTCATCACATGATGTAATCCACTGTCATCCATCCTCAGAAGGTAAAGTTCTCACAGTTTTTTGCTAAACTAACCTGACACGCTAGTTTAAGTAAATCAGTCAAATGCAGTGATCAGGTTTTAAATATTGTTATGAATTCTTCGTGTTTTTCTTGCGTCGTTCCCACAGGTGAACCTGACAGTCCAGTTCTATCCTCTGATGAGATGAAAATAGAGAGCAACACCTTCTCTGTCCCTCTTAAACACACGGTAGATGGTGGCAGCCCTGTGTTGCAGTTTAATGTTCGATACAGACAGGTAAGAGACAGCATGAGCCTGTCTTTGTGTTTGTCTCCATCAACCCATTTCCCTTGATTAAGTCCTTTGGTTGCTCTGCTGTCTTTAACCAGGATAAAGAAGAGGCTGAGTGGAAGGAACTGCAGATGCCACCTGATGCTGACTCTGTTTCCCTCAAAGACTTGGCTTTTGGCTCAAACTATCAGCTGGAAGTCTCAGCAGTCAATGCCAACGGTTCCTCCATACCTGCCACATTCAACTTTACCATCGCAGAACAGTCTGGTATGTGGCCTCTTGAGCTCTGCAGCATATACGGAGCTAGAAGTTATTCTTAGAGTGTAATTTATACATTGAAAAACTGACACTCATACAAAATCACAGCAGATCTACCTGAATAATAGAATTTTCTTGTCAGAATAAAGATGTTTAATGTTTTCTGTTTGCGCATTGAGACTTTTTCCTCTCTCCCACCAGCCAAGAGTGGTATGACCAAAGGCGCTGTGGTTGGCATCGTCATGATCATCTTCCTGGTGGTATTCATTGCTGTCGATGCCACCTGCTGCTACAGAAACCACTGCGGCCTGCTCATGTGCATTGCCGTGAAGCTCTTTGGGCAGAAAGTTCCAGGAATCAAAAAGCTGGAAGAAGGAGGTGAAAAGGGGTAAGTGTTTGGAATAACCTGGAGGAGATGAAGCTTATATCATATATTTCCATGATCATAACTCATATATTTATGTGTTTTGTCTGCAGAGAAGTAAAGCTGAAGGGCATGTCCACTCTGAAAAGCAGTATGCAACAGGTGGGGGTCCCACTCAAGGAAGGGAAATGTGACAAGGCCCCACTCACCAAGAATGAGTACGTTCATTTTCTCCCACACACTGTAAATCTACACAGATATGTCATAAACATGCATTGAGAATCTCACCGACTAATTCTTTTTGTCTCGCAGGAAAACCCAACCTGATAGAGACCTGCCCGGCATTAATGCATGAGACAAGAAAACAAAGACGGGAAAATTTCATGTACTTTACAAACAACAGAAGAAGAAGTGAAGTAATGATAGGTGCCATGGGAAAGGGCAAACACTTTAACACTCCGTAGGGGACTGGCTGACTTTGGCCTGACCCAAACCTCTGAACGGTTTCAGTCAGAGGACAGCGATTCTTTGTGCAGCCTCTCGTGACAGCACCGTCCTCTCCTCAAGCTTCTAGCTGACCTGGTTGATACGTGACTGCAGACAGGAGATTAGCAGAAGTTGTTTTTGTTACTTTGTCTGCTTTTACAGGGTAATCCTCATGTCTGTGGTTTACAGGCTAAAGCCATTGTTGTTACTTTCTAACTTTACACTTGATTTATGAAAAAAAATCATAAAGACACAACAAAGGTTTGCCTTTCACATTTGAATGTTACACAGGCGTGAGGACCTAGTTCATTTTGGTTTTTGTTACTAACTTTTTATTATTACTGCACTGTGGCAGCTCTACTAACTTATGTCTATGACAAAATATCTTATTAATGTAACACCAAATATGACAACTTTACCATGTGGACTATTTAAAGGGCAATATATACTAAACCTACACATAACCAACCTTAATTTAAAGTATGCTAATTTGTGTTGGTATTTATTGGGTTTAAAAGCCGTACCGTGACTAAATGAGAAATGTTGTAAAAATGAAAAACATAATTGGACTTTTTAGCCAGTTTTGTTCTCAAGCACTTTTTTAGGAAAAGTTTTGAAGCTCTGCTAGTGTCACTGACCACTTAGGGGACCTTAAAATGAGATCCCTCTTTAAAGTACCTGTAATAATAGCCGACATGTATGATATGGTTGCTAGACACAAAACTGATTGATGTAACTCATTTTTGTATTTATGACCAAATTAATGATTACAGGACGCAAGCTGTTCAAACGACAATTTATTTGAAGTATCTTCGAATTTTTGAAGGCGATGCATGTTTGTTTTTATATTATGTTTTTCACTGTACATTCTTGTAAATACATGTTACTTCTTTCTCTTTGTGTTTTATAAAAAACTTTGACTTGGAAAGCAGCTGTATGTCTCTTTTACTCACCAAATGAATGTTTTTCCCTTTTTCCTGGTGTAATTATCTCATACAGTAAAACTATGAACACTGAGAAAACCTGTTTTTTCTTTATTGACTAAGCCTATCACAGTTACATATAACACCTGGCTACTATATTTAGAGAGTTTAAGAATATAATATGTTCCATTAAAAAAAAGCCCTGCATGGAAATGACTGTGCTTCCACAGCTCACTGAGCGCCATGTTCAAATTTAATGTAAATGTATAAAAAGAATGATGACATGTCTCTGCTTCCTCCCACTTTATAAAAATGAAGCCAAAAGCTTCTACAGTCACTGAACACAACATTTATTTAGCAGTTTTTAATTCCAGATCAACCAAGTATTGACTCCAGTTGTGCTGAATGGATTTCTGACTTAAATCCTTCAAGTAAGCAAGATGTACTATGTACTATAACTCACATGACTACAGCATTAAAAACCTTATTGTTCAGTCATGGTATGCTGAGCTAATGTTGGTATTTTGATATCCAAGCAACTTTTTTGATACCAACTTTTTATCTTTCTCGAAATCCAGCTGTGTATAAACAGAGTTAAACTGTAGTCTCAGTTGCTTTCTTCATGTTTGGATGTTTAGGATGTGATAAACTCCAGTCACGTAAACATCTGTTGACTTCTGAAGAAAACATCAGGACTAGAAAACAAAGAAAAAAGTCTGTCTGCAGATGCACTGCTGTGTAATAGTGAGTGTGATCAGCATGAGTATGATGTGGCTGCTAATCTGAATTTCTTCTTTCATGTAATATAAAATGAGATTGACCACAGTTATGACTGATGGCAGTTTTTTCTGTACAATGTGAGAATGGCCCATCATGTCTAAGATTACACACCACCTGACAGGCAGGCCACAGTGCTTTGTTTTATATAGTGGTGAGCGGCTATGCTGTCTCTATTCCTGTTCACCTCATACACCTCAAACTGTCAGTACAGCTCTGCACTAACTCAGTGAAAGCTTCTGCTTCTGAAAGTGAAAAAGCACTGAAAACTCATACTTTTACAGAGGGACTATTGAGAGCGTCCTGAGCAGCTGCATCACTGTCTGGTCTGATGATAACTGCACTGTATCGGATCGCAACACACACAACAGATAGTGAGAACAGATGAGAACATCACTGGAGCCTCTCTTTCCTCCATCACAGACACTTATCGCACCAGCTACATCCGCAAAGCCACAGGCATTTTGGAGAAACCCTCACGGACACTATTCGCCCGGCTGCCTTCTGACAAGAGGTACCGGAGCATTCGGGCCCTCACTGTCAGACTGACAAACAGTTTCTTCCCCCAGGCTGTTAGACTCCTGAACACTCAGTGACTGGACTGACACACACACACACCCATACCCTCATACATGTCACTACCAAGCACTTATCTGCACAATTTCATACACACACAGACAGCACACCTTCATACACCAAGTTACTTTTTGCACAATGCTCAGTCATTTCTATTGCAGTTGTGTCTGCACTGTCTTGTGTCTGTAACGTTCTGTTCTGTCTTTGTTTT
>NW_005187529.1:1831039-1831792 GCF_000239375.1 Pundamilia nyererei | reverse complement strand
TATCTAAATAATTTAACTATTTTCTTTTGAGCATTTTTTTAAAGCTATCTTATTTATGTAACTTTTTTATAGATTGTGTTTTGGCTGATTGAGCACAATAATTTCTTACTTTCAGGAACAATTAACATATATTTTATCCTTTATATAGTAGAACTGTCCATCCATCCATCCATTTTCTTCCACTTATCCAGGGCCGGGTCGCGGGGGCAGCAGACCAAGCAGAGAAGCCCAGACCTCCCTCTCCCCAGCGACCTCCTCCAGCTTGTCCGGGGGAACACCAAGACGTTTCCAGGCCAGCCGAGAGATATAATCTCTCCAGCATGTCCTGGGTCTGCCCCAGGGCCTCCTCCCAGTGGGACATGCCCGGAAAACCTCACCCAGGAGGTGCCCAGGAGGCATCCTTGTCAGATGCCTGAACCACCTCAGCTGGCTCCTTTCGATGTGGAGGAGCAGCGGCTCTACTCCGAGCCCCTTCCAAATGTCCGAACTTCTCACCCTATCTCTAAGGGAGAGGCCAGCCACCCTTCGGAGGAAGCTCATTTCTGCCGCTTGTATTCGCGATCTCGTTCTTTCGGTCACTACCCACAGCTCGTGGCCATAGGTGAGGGTAGGGACGTAGATTCACCGGTAATTTGAGAGGTTCACTTTTACACTCAGCTCTCTCCTCACCACAACAGACCAGTACAGCGTCCGCATCGCTGCGTCCGCTGCACCAATCCATCTGTCAATCTCCGGCTCCTTTCTCCCGTCACT
>NW_005187529.1:1829052-1830471 GCF_000239375.1 Pundamilia nyererei | reverse complement strand
GTGTGAGAGTGTGGTGAAGAAAATTGGTTTACCAAATGTGTTTATTTGTTAAGTCCCCTGTTTTCCTTTCATCATCTCCCCAAGGCGGCTGCCAAACAAAAGAAAGAACTTCTGTCAATAGTAGAGGCCGAGATAAGACCCAAAAATACTCCAACAAACAACTTACGGTAATGCTACATGATGTTACGTGCCAGTTTGCAAACTCTGCATTTCTTTGACTAATTTCCTCCATTTAAATTTAACTAATGAGATTGTAACAATCTAAATGGGTTGACTTTTGACTAAAACCTCCCGAGTCGCCATCAGTAAACTCCACTGTATAAAAATACATTCTTTAAAACAGACACTTTTTTCCCTTCTCTGAGATGTTTTTTTGACAAACAACCACTGATATCTGCTGCTGGCAAAACAGTGTTATACAATGACAACCAAAATGAAAATTAAGTCAAAATAAACAGGACTCAATTCTGGTAAATTTCATAATTGTTAGGTTAGGATGGAATAAAAAATGTCTGCAGATGTTTATGTTATTTCTCTATCTACAGGTAAACTTTTTGTTTTTCATAAAATGGAAAACAAGTATAACCATGTCAGAACAATTATGTGGGTCAATATCATTTACACCACATGTAATGGAAAAAGAAAAGCACCATCCATTCGCTTCCGCTCATCCTTTTCAGGGTCGCGGGGGGCGCTGGAGCCTATCCCAGCTGTCATAGGGCGAGAGGCAGGGTACACCCTGGACAGGTCGCCAGTCTGTCTCAGGGCCAACACACAGGGACAGACAACCATTCACACTCACATTTACTCACACATTCACACCTAGAGGCAATTTGGATTATCCATGTCTTTGGGAGGAAGCCGGAGTACCCGGAGGGAACCCACGCAAACACGGGGAGAACATGCAAACTCCACACAGAAAGATCCCGGCCTGATGTTGGAATTGAACTCAGGACCTTCTTGCTGTGCGGCAACAGTGCTAACAACCGTGCCACCGTGCAGATAAACCTATCTAATTAATCACACAGTTCATTCTTTTCTTTTTAGTTAGTTAACATATATGCATGCTTGCCATGAAAGTAACTTTACCTTCATTTTTTCCAGGCCTGTGGAGTTTAACCCCTCCCGTCATCACTTCAACTCAGACAGCAGCCAGATGACTATACAGTCTGTTGTCAGGAAGAACTTTGAGGAGTACGTCTGCACGGCTACCAACAAGATTGCTGAGAGCAGTGCTACCATCATGCTTCAAGTCTTTGGTTGGTTTGATTGTGTTTCATTTCGAAAGCAGCTGTGCTTTAGTCAGATTTCAGACCAGAAAAACACCTTCTGTCTTTTTCTCTCTGTCAGAGTTCAACTTCAGGCCGCGTGCGAGTGGTGGATAATGTGTTGATGATTGATGAGGTGGTGCCCTCTGAT
>NW_005187529.1:1815066-1828132 GCF_000239375.1 Pundamilia nyererei | reverse complement strand
CGAGTATCCTTCAGTAATAGTAATAAATCACACAGCAATAGTACTTTCATGTAGTTGTAAAAAGCATGAAAAAATATTAAGTAATCCAAAGTAATCAGAATACGTTACTCTCACTGAGTAACGTAAAGGAATACGTTACAAAATACATTTTAGGGCATGTATTCTGTAATCTGTAGTGGAATACAGTTTAAAAGTAACCTTCCCAACACTGCCTATAAACACACTTATTTACCACCGAGTAAAATAATAAATGACACAAAATAAACACATACCAGCAGCGATGGGAGGCTTCAGGAAGATAATCCGCAGGTGATAACATGAGTAACACCAATCAACAAAAGTACAGCCAATTCAGGCTGAGGAAGTCGCAACATGTCCTCCTACCTGTAACACCCAGGGAAGTCAGGTGACCGAAAGGCCGCATGCGGATAACAACAGGTGAGCGATTCAGGGACACTCAGATGGCAGCTACTATTTATAGCAGAGCCATCTAATATGATTGGTTAGTAGTTGGATTACAAACAAAAGTACTGCATACAGTATTCATTCTGCTACACAGAGAAGTAATGCTGAAGAGCATATCCACTCTGGAAAGTATGCAACAGGTGGAGGTTCCCACACTCGCTTATGAGGTCGGTCAGTTCACAGAGATGAATATGAAAACTGTTTAATATGCTGTAGGCTACAAACAACAAAAGAAGAGAGAGGTCAAATATACTAAAACGGTCTGATTTGGGGGTGAACCAGAGCTCTGCATTTTTGCAGTGAGAGGACGGTGGTTCTGAGCCTCTTTGTCTTTGACAGCAATGTCCTCTCCTCAGGCTTCTACCCGACAACAGGGTGACTACAGGGAGGAAATTCTGTTGAATGTTTTGTTGTTTATTCAATTTGTTCACTGCAGGGGAGTAAACGAGATGAATCAATGCTGCACAGTGAGACCAGCAATTTATTTCATATCAGCAAGTTTTCTAATTATATGTCTTGGTATAAGATACACTGCTGTAATATGCAGACTCTACTTCATCATTCCTGGTACAGAAAGCTTATGTTAGTCTTTTGAAATGTAAGCAGTGAACTTCCTCAGGAAATAACTGATGTCCAAGTCTCTTTTGTCCCAAATTTGTGTGTATAAACAGAGTAAACAGCAGTTCTGGTTCCTTTCTTCATGCTTAAACAGTGATAAAAATGATAAAGTCCAGTTCTGTAAACAGTTGCAGACTGCTGAGCAGAACGTCACAACCAGAAAACGACAAGTGAAACATGCATATCTTACTCTTCAGAGAAGCAAACCTGAGAAAATGTCTTTTTCACCACCTAGTGCTGATCTTTTTTTTTTTTCTTCCAGTATATATGAATAAAATGCAAGGTTTTTCCCCACCCTAGTTCTATTTTTCTTAAATGAACCTTATGGGAAGGTTCAATGTCTGCTCGCTCCCATATGCTGCCAAATAAATCTAAGCTTTATCCACTTTCCCACGCTGTCAAGCTGCTTGTGTCATCGCTGGGCTAGTCATCTTCTCTCTGCCTTTTCCCGGCCAATCAACATTCGTGTCACGTACTTAAAATCTCACTGCGCATCTGTCTTTCTCCTTCGCAGACTCCTTTGTGGAGTGAAGGGCTATTGTAAAATTGCTAAAATCAATGTCAAATATAGATTCGATTCTTTCATTGCTTGCTCAAAATTTGCCCAAAACTTTTATTTGAGGCAATTTAATATTTCATTTTTCATGTTTTATTAAAAAGAAACTGGCAGGCACAAATTCACTATATGGGACTCAAACACAGAGTTTGTATACTTGATGTTTTGTGCTGATTAATAAAGTGTCTTGCATGCAAATGCTCCAAATTAAAGAGATGGTCCTCACCTGCATCCATCAGTTAGAGGAAGAGAGGGCATCAAGATTACCGCATCCATTACTGATGAACATTTTCACTGTAGCTCTCTTTTAAAATGATCATATATGTATTTAAATGACTTCTGAATATATGTTTAGTTTTGACCAATACAATCTGTTGATTGTTTCTTCACTTTCTGTGTATAACTTCAGTTACCTAAAAGTATTAAGACAGTAATTTGGTTTAGATTTTCACAGGTCAGATTCGGGTTGCCTGCATTATACACTGGGCTGCCATGGCAAACTATATGCTGTAGTTGTCATGGTCCTCCGGCCATGACTCAGTGACTTTGTGTTTATGTTCTTTATTGTTATTATTCTCTTTATTATTCATGGGCTGTTTTGGGATGGTTTGTGTTTTGGGATTTTAGGTACTGGGTTCTGAGTTTGTGCTCCCTCTATTGGTCCCTGGTGTTAGTGTTCCCCTGTCTCGTCAGGTTAATCAGGTCCAGCTGTGTCTCCCACCTGTGTGTGATTTCCCAGTGTCTCTCTGTGTACTTATAGTGTGTGTTTGCCTCTGTTCCTCGTCGCGTCGTCTGTGTTCATACCCTGTGAAATCCCCTGCGTGCTCTCCCTGCTGTTCTCCCTGCTGTTCTCCCTTCATGTTCATGTTCATGTTCATGTTCATGTTCATGTTCATGTTCATGTTCATGTTCATGTTCAGGTTTGCCACTCCTTTGTGTAGTTTCACTCAGTTTAGTTCATCCGTAGTTCTGTTTCGCCATCTCCACTTTATGTTTGATATTGTCAATAAATCGCCTTCACATCTGAGTAAGTGCTGCATTTGAGTCCTCCTTTCCACTCTTCACACGGCCGCTGCCCCGGACCGTGACAGTAGTGACATTTCTCCTCCTTCAGTGATTGGTCGCCAACAGCTTTGAAAGTCAAAGCTGCAAAGCATTTGTTAAAGATTAATTAAGATTCTTCAAATCAAGCACTTTTTTAAACCTGGACAACGGTGTGTGGCTTGCTCTTTGTCTTGCAAAAGAATGCTAAAAATCCCAATTTGGGGCGTTAAAAATATAAAAAGAATCTTTAATGCAACATCTATAATCTCTCCCAAGACAGATACAGTCGACTGTTTTTTCTTTTTCTAATTTCCTCTCATAACAAGTTCAACACAGGACCCACAAAAAATGCTTAAAGGTGCAACAAATGTCAAATGTTGAACTATATTTGTTAATAATTAGGCATGTTCTATGCTTTCTATTGTTAGCTAGTTCATTTACATATCTTTGGACTCCAGTCACAACTCTATCTGTGAACACTTGGTCATTATTATAGTCCATGGTTAGACCAACGAAGAAAACTAAAAACAAAGAGAAAAAACTGAATCTGCACAGAACTCTTAAGCACTGTAGTTAATATGTAATGAAAACTATCATCACAGAGAGAAGTGAACAAATAACGACAGAGGTGAAACTACTTCCCATGCGACAATGTTAGGGTGGATCATTAGATGGCAGTATTTCCCCACGATTTTAACTATTGCTCCAAGAGACATGACAAATATTCTTTTGGGCTTTTAAGTAAACATTTCAATCTGTAAAGTCTTTATATTCTTTTGGAGATGACATTTCCTGCACACATTTAATTTGTGTAGAATTAGAGCACAGTAACCAAGTCAAGATTGGAATTTGTACTTTTATTGTTTGATGAAATAATGTGATCTTTTCCCCAGTAACCCTTGTTAGAGTCCTAAAAGACATAAATATTAAATCTATAGTTAGAAAAAACATCTACTTTATCTATCAATCAATGATTCAATCAATCAATGAATCAATCTTTATTGACAGACTTTTCGTCTATAAAAGGATCATACCCTTTTTTTAAAAATTCATAACCACAACTCCATTACAGTATGGAGATTTGTTCTATTAGTACTGTTAGTATGTTAAAATTGCGTTTGTGCTCCATTTACACTCACACTTACGCTTGAATGTTTTTCTTTGAGTAATTCACATCAAACACCCACATCCACTTTATCTTTTTTTAACCGTTTTTACTTTTTTTTTTTTTAATAATGAATTATGATGAGGTACCCAGTTTACCCAACAGAAATAAATACTAATTTGATGACGCACTTGAGCAAGTCAAAGTCTCGATACCTCTCGGTAGCAGTGATGGTGGCAGCTCTATGTGTTTCAGGTCTGCACGCTAGCCACGCCCCCTGCCTGATGCGTTCCTGCTGACTGAAAGCACATGACCAAGCGTGTTTACACCTGCAGTCTTTAGTCAGGCGCTAACGTCAACTGTGACACGGATACGCAAGCCTGTTTTTTAAACCAAGATAAGACTTGACCGTGGGGTGAGAGATTATTGTTTGGCAGACCCTCGGCTGGTAAGTTAGCCATATTAGAAAGGCCGCTGTTTTGCTTCAATAAGAAGGCTAGTAGCTCTTCCGTAGCAGCAGCTGCTGCTAGGTTAGCACACTAATGACTCTTGAGTAGGTTGCGACAGCAGCATCACCACCAAAGCAGGTAAAAGCTAAAGCTTTAACAGTTCACTCATGTATAAGTGGCTTCACTTCAGGCACTCTACTTAGCTTAGCCCACACGGTGTGTTTGCTTGCAATGTCATCGTTCTTTATGGTATAATCAACGTAAAATTACAATAAATGACTGAACGAGCTAGCAACGATTCAGTTGTTGGTTATGTTAACCCTTTAGCACAGCAGGTGTGGCGGACTGATAAAAAGTTAAGTCCTATTGACCGGATAGTGGCAGTTTTTGGTTGAATACAGCCTTAAACTCATTAATAGGTGTTAGCGTGTCTCAGTGTGAACTTGTCACAGAGGTCACAATCAACTGTCTGCTCTCAGGTAGCTTCCCGCAGGTTCCCTGTGTCTACATGAGTTGTTGTAATCAGAGGTTAAACTGAGATTTGGCAGGTGAAGGCACAAAGATTGGCTGCAGCAGGGCCAAATAATTACTGTGAGTTAGAAGTAAGTTACATAAAAATGTGTTCTGTGATGTCCAGTAGATGTTTCTTTGTCTGCAGATTGTGATCAGCTGAACTGCCATGCTACTCCGATATTCCCTGCTCTTTATGGATTTAACCACCTGAATTCAACAAGATATAAGCAGATGTTAAGACAGTAAAAGGTAGACTTCGGTGAATGAGTCTAATCAGCATCAACTTAATCACCTTAAATATAAACTCATGTAACCCATTAGCAGTACCCAAGATATATTCAGTTCAACTAATTCTCTGTAAACTTGATAACAATACTGCAAACTAACCAGTGTAGCATGCAGTAAACTGCCTACTGCCATATTTTCATGTAAGCATTTGCAAAATATTAGGCAAAAACATAATTCAGCAACACATCATGCATAATCCAGTATCTGATTTAAAACTCAGAGACTGCTCAGCATGTGAAAATCCCATTCTTTAAAAATAAATAACTCATCTTTCTGGCATCTTTCTCCAAATGTCAGTGATGCATGTTAACATTTTTTCCTCTCCCTGGGGAAAAAAAAAAGCAACTGACCATTTAGCTCACGGATGTATTTTGCAACACACTGCACGGATATAGTTTGTGCATTTGTTGATATTTGTTGAGCTGTTTTAAAGTTACTTTTTACAATACTTCCCCATTAAAAATCATTTCTTACCTCTTCTGTGGCACTAACTAGATGCAGACTACCGTGAAACCTTATTTAAATCAGCACCATTAATTGCATCACAGGGATGAAAAGGAAAAAGGGATGTGTTTAAGGTGTAAATGAACCATGGGATGTCATTGTTTTCTTATTATTGAGCAAGTGTCTCCATGCCATCACTGGAAGCAAGCACAACTCACTCAATAGTAAGATGCACTAACCTCTCTATCAGATGTAATTAATCATTAACTGAAGGCGGTGGGATGCTATTTCAGATTGTTCCCCACTTTAACCCCTGGTTGTCATGTTTTTGCATACATTACTGCACATATTTGATAAAGGAACATCCATACTGGCATGGTAGTATGAACATTTTAAATGATTTTGGTTGCTCCCAAGTCAAAACAGCAGTTTATTTCCAATGAAAAAATGGCAATATTAAGAACAGTATTAACTGTAAATACTGTATACTGTCTTTGGTAGCTCTAGCCTATCTGTATCCCAGGAGAAACAACCCCTCTTTGGCCTCCGGCTCCAGGAAGCCAGAGCTCCTTGCTGTCCAACATGGATGAGACGGATGTTGAACGTGAGTCTCTTCCCTTCCCTACTGAAGGCTAAGCCACATGTATTTGACATTGGTCAATTCAGCTTTCTGAAATGTTGTCCATCCACTTATGTTTACTCCTTTTCTGCTCCGATATGCTTCTGAGGTTGTGTTTTCCTTTCAGAGGTGACCCTGGCTCTTCTTGATGCAGCCACCGATAAAGACTCAGAAGTCCAGGAACAAGTCAGGAAGTCTATTTTGACTCTGGGAAAACAGCAGCCAGACCGAGTGTTGGCCATGTGTCAGGACTACCTCCTGAAACACCCTAAGGTAACAACCCAGAAGAGTGAGAGTCCTTAGGAAGACGAAAGTCAGCCATAATTACGTAACTAAGAAAACAACTGCAAAGTCGTTTAATGTTTAAAAGCAATATGGACTGTTAAATCTATTTTGAGCCTGTTTTTCTGCATTTTTTTCCCACACACAGATGCAGAGACTTTTGATACCGTTGTAGCCACTGACTTCATTCACTTCATTAGTTGGCTTTTTTTAATTTAGATGGTGTAAAATGTTCTTAGTGATATATTCTTTGCTCATCTAAAGGCAGTCCCTGGCATTCAGCAGAAAACAGAGTCATGCTGTTATGTTTCAGATTAACTGCTCCTGTAGCATTTTAATTTCCTGTTTCACTCCATTGTGTTCCTGTTCTCCTTTATGTTAATGACCTTGTCAGTGAGGCTGATACTGTTTTCATCTTATTAATCCGTCAGTATCATCATGCTAAAATGTGCTTAGGGAGACATATACTATAACAGAAACTACCACAAAGGCTATTTTGGAAGCTCTGCCTTTCTATGGACAGATTTTGACAACAAGGTAACACAGCTTTGGGAGATGCAGTCATCAGATTTTACGCTTGTACTGACATCAAAATGAAGGCTGATTTCTGTGTGGTCGGAGAGCTTATTGGCATAGTGACTGATGTTATTCCATCGCAGACCAGCCTGTGGTCCTCTTTTTTTTTTTTTCTTTTTTTTTTTCCATGCTTTTATATCGCCTCTTCATATCTTCCTCTTCTTCATCTCATCTTTCTTCTGTAGCTGGTGGTGAGCCACAGAGTTGTGATTCTTCGGACTATTGAGCTGATTGTTAGCTGCAGGATAGAGGAGATCAGTCCTTCCAGGATAAAGAGTATTATCTCCCTGGCCTCAGATGAAATGACTCGATCAAAGGTAAATTATTTATGTTTGTGAAGGTTCTCAGTCGCCCAGGTCATTGTAGTCTAAGGAGCTTGGAAAGAAAAGCATCTGGACTTCTTTAAGTGGACCTTTCACCTCTCATCCGAGAAGCTTCTTCAGTTCTTCTTCTTTAGAGCTAAAGAAGCTGAGAGCTGTAACGTCTTCAAGAAACTTAAAGAAGTCCAGATGTTTTTCTTTCTAAGCTCCTTTGACAAAGGTAGAATATTTACTTTTAATCATTGATTTTTGTGTTTTTTAAGAGTGTGGACATTACATGATTGAGTTTTGATTAAGATATCTTAAAAGCCTTAGTCATACAGTTTTGTGTGGCCCCTTTCTTACATCCTCTTCATTGTTGTTCTGCCATCATGGTTGATTCAGGAGGTCATCCCAGACTGGCAGCAGGCAGCCAGTAATATCTTGGTCGCGGTGGGTAATAAGCACATCAATGACATCATGGAGGAGATACTAAGCAAGTTCCAGCCAGGGGTCCTGCCTCACTTCTTTGTAGTTCAAACACTGGCCAACCTCTCTGATTCAAATGGTAAGGACATTTTTACTGGCGTACATGAAAGGAAAAATGTGCAGTCTGTCTTTAAGGAAGCCCACATGCAGGCCAGGTTAGGATTTTGGCTGAGAAGAAAGGAATTGAGTGGTTGCTGAGAAAAGCTGAACCTGTTAAACCTGTCCAGTAAGAGCACTTGCAGGTCAAAGATTTTGCACAACACCAGGATTTTTTTCTTTCTCTCTGTTTTTTTAGGAGCACTCTGATTACGAATGATTAGGGCTCATTTTTTTCCACTAAGTATGGAGTCATACTGGCACCAGTAAGATATTTTTCAAAACTTCTGAGCTGATGTGTACTTTTCTAATGGATTAGTAAAACTTATTTAGAGCCCTGAACTTCAGTGTCTGTGCTCAGAGTATGGCAGCTACCAAAGTAGCATGTCAGGTAGTTAAACAGAGTTTGTCAGTCTTTAAAGGGCCTTTAAAGTGCGGCTGACGTTACTCATCCTACATTTGAATTTGAGCATGTGTTTTATGGCATGAATGAAGTTGTTGTTGTTTTTTTTCTCCCCAAACTCCATAAAATGAAATCTGGAATAACTTAAAAGAAAAATAATCAGAGTTGTCTGAACTACTCATGTCTGAGTGTCACTTATTGTGGTAACAGCCAAATAACTGATAGACAAATCCATTTGAATTATTGTATAAAAATTTGTCTCATAGTGCAAAAATAATGCCAATGTATGTCTCACTGCTTTTATAGAGGAAGAGGGAAATGTAAGCGTGCCATAAATGTGTAATCTGTTCTGTTCTCTAGTTTATGGCATGGTGCCGTTTCTGAATGCTATTCTGGGAACCATGTTACCCATGCTGAGCATGGCAAAACAGGACAACATAAAGTGGGTCTTCTCTTCTGGTAAGAACCACCTGACCTGTTTTCCAGTGGTTTCTTAGATTTTGACTGAACAAACCAAACAAAAAGTGCAGCTTCACGATGTTCACGTGTTTGCTTTGCCTGCTCTTTACAGTCACACGGCTTTTCTGTTTCCTGTTTTGTTGTTTTTTCTCTCCCTGCAGCTCTGTCTCATTTCAGCGACAGTATCTTGGAGTACCTGGCCAACTTAGATAAGGCTCCAGATCCTTCAGTCAGAAAAGACACGTTCTCCAGTGACATCTATGCTGCTTTTGAAATCCTCTTTAATAACTGGTTACAAAGCAGAGAGCCCAAGGTAGGTTGATCGTGCAAGATGATATGAAATGCAGTGGACTATACAACTGAAAAACCACCTACATTTTGCAAGAAGTCATGGGTTGAGGCATTGTTGAAGGAAGCTGAATCATTAAGGAAGCAGAAGTAAGCCATCCAAAGCTGCAATGACAAATAAAAAAATAAATGATAAAAGCTAAATTAATTTTCTCACAGAGAGAACACTTGGTGTAATTTACTCTCCTATCCTGGAGAGACACTGTTTTATTGGGAAATTCCAAAAAAAATGTTTTTTGAGTTTTCTGGAAGGTGCAATCTGTTTTAGTCAACAAAAGAGAGTCACAAAACTCAACTAGAAGAGGGTGACATCTTTACTTTTTGTACTGACTCTATATTAATCTGTGTTACTGAGCCGAACAATTAAACCATTTGTTGCACAATTGGGAAGATACAACTGTTTATTAGAAGAGTATTTAGTTAAATTATCTCAGAAAGAGGCTTTTTCTGGGAACTAATATTTATTCAATCACAGGTTATTGATGTGAAGGTCATTCTTATTACACATAATATGTCCAAGTACTCACCTAATCTCTGTCATCTCTATCACCTCATATTCTGACTTTTCTTTGTATCTGTTTGGCTTCCAGTTGAGGCTGACAGTGGCTGAGGCGGTGGGATCAATGTGTCATCTGATGGCCAGCGATAAACTGGAGGAACAGATTCCCAGACTTGTTCCTGCCATCCTGTCCCTGTACAAGAAAAACAACGAGCACTACATCATTAGCAAGGTGGGCACAGTGTGATGCATCAGTGTAGGGATTGTTTATTATGGGTTTTTGTAGAAAGTATAATTTATGTAAGGAAATGGAGGACCATCACTCTCTGAGCATCTCTAAACTCTGTCCTGGCTTTAAGTAGAAGTGCATCTTAAACTGAGTCTGAGCCTTTGCGTGAGTGTACCTGTTTTGGTTTTCTAAACAGAGTCTGTGCCAAGTCCTAGATGCATCTGTCAACATGGGCAGCAGGGTGCTGGAGGCACAACTGGAAGCTCTGCTCTTTGCACTGCACCAACAGGTACACTTTAAGTGCATTTCTTTGCTTCTTTGCATGGTAATAAATTGGTATCATTGATCGTGTAGTGTATTGATGAGAAACAAATGGTTAGAAGAATTGTGTCTCAGTATTTCTGTTTGGTGCTGAACTACTTATGGTATTGAAAGCACAAATCTGTGAATGAATGGACTGGGTTAATTCTTGCGAATTGCTCACCTGTGCTGCTTTTCTTAGTTGATGAATCAAATGACCGTAACTGTTACTGAGGTCACACATTTTCACATCCTTATGACTCAGCTGACACTTGGCCTGATGCCTGCGTGTTGCAAAATTTCACCTCAACTACGTAATGTGATGTGATGGCATAATGTTACAGCAGCAGTGTCTGTTACAGTTCCTTTTGTAATTTTTTTCCCCTCCATTTTATATATGTAATATTTAACGGTGCTTAAAAGCACATGTTGCTGTTAAGAATGTGTTCCTACAACATTTTCAGTTCTTATTTTCAGCTGAGAAGTGTACCCGAAGTGGGAAAGTGGTGGCACATGAAGCTTTTCAAAAACAATAAACACATGTGACTTTGTGCTGTAAAAACAGACCATGTGTCATTAGCTCAGACTGTTAATTTTTTTTTATTATGGTTTTCAAAAATGCACTGGTCCATGCAAAAATGAACTCATGTTAATATTCTCCCATTCTTCAGCAGCAGGAGAACACATCATCCCTATATATGATACAGCTGCAGGAGAGCGTTTATACAAATGTTTTATTGCCTTTAGCTGCTTGATTTGCACACTGACTTGTAGATTATGAGCAGAGTCCTTGTTATGTAAAATTATATCAGTCCCATTTTTAATCTACAAATGCAGTGATTCGTATTAGGTAGATATACATTTCCTGGCTGTCACTGATCCAAACACACATCTGCACCCATGACACCCGAAGCCACAGAAACCAAATTAGAAAACTGTATTTTATCCATGCTGAATAACACATACGCTGTTATTATCACAGCTGTTTTAATACAAGGGATAAAGGTAATGGTAAAAATATTATTTAGAATAATGCGACATGTAGCACAATTGTGTTATAGTGAGCCATTTTTAATGACATCTAAAATAATCGAATCTACCGTGACCATTATTTTCCTGATGTAACTAAAAGTCACCAGAATAGACACCATGATGCTCTTCCCTTGTTTCTACCAGGTGTCTGCCCCTGTTGACTACAGTAACCCTCCTACTGTCAAGAACCACAATGAGGTCCTGCGCTGCTTCAGTTTGATTGGTACTAATTTTACTTTTATTTTTCTTCTTATGTTGATGTTGAGTGCAAAGTGACAGCTGAATGTTGTCCGGTCAAGCTTTTCTATCTGGTTTAGCTCTGGAGAGTCACAAGAGCAGTAATGAGATGTGCATTAGCGTGTTAGACCCAGTTTCCACCACAGGATAATTGCATTAACTGTGGCAGTTTGTGGACTGCTCTTATCCTCTGTCTTGCTTTGCTTGCCTTTTTTTGACCTGATTATTACATCTGTGTCAATTTATGCATTTCACATTTAAATGTATTTTTTTATTTTTTTTTTAAACTTCTAATTCTCTCCCTTTAGCGAACTCTTTCCCAGATCGCCTGGTTATGTTTGTTCTTCAGAAGTTGGAGAACAGTAATGAGAGAAGCAGGATGGGCTCCTTGGCTGTCCTCCGTCACCTCATCAACTCCTCCAGTAAGGAAATACAATAACAGCTCCAAGCATGACACACACTATTCCCTGATCACACACTTGCCTGTTTTACGGCACACAGACATTTCAAGACAAGTAAGAAGCAAATTGTTCAGTTTACCTCAATCACGTGATAGTATTTATGTATCTATGTGTGCATAGAAGTGTTGATTCATTTGATTATTTAAGACTTTGCCTTTATTAGTACCTGTGCATTACAGCTTCTACTATGGAGAGCAAGAAGCTGCTGATTCTGGCCAGCATCAGACAGCCGATGGCTGACCACAGCAACAAGGTAACACACGCGCGCGCACACACACACACACACACACACACACACACACACACACACACACACACACACACACACACACACACACACACACCTTTTTATTTTATTTTTTTTGACTATCATGCTGTTAGATGGATGAACATATTCTTCTTGTGTTTTACTCTTTTCCTTAAGCTTTTAGTTGTTTAGACAATGATGTCATTGTTTCCCAGGTGAAGAAGCGTGTGGTCCAAGTGATCAGTGCCATGGCTCATCACGGCTACTTGGAGTTAGAGGGAGGAGAGTTACTGGTTCGATTCATAGTTCAACATTGTGCTTTACCTGACACGTATCAGGTACAACTCCTTTTGTGTTCATTTCCCCCTTTTTTTTCCTGATTTGTATGGAAGTTCTCTGTTAGTTGCATTTTCAGTGCTGTATGTGTGTGTGTTAGTATGGTGGCTTTTTGTTGTATATATGTACACCATGTACAAAATGGTAACAGTAAAAACAAATATCATTTTCTGTTTTCTATGTGATTAAAATCTAAGGTGCAAACATGAATGATGACATGCAAACAAGCCCATTAATGCCCAGACATTCATAATCATTCACAATTCATAATTCACAAATTAGCTTTAATACTTTATCTTAAAGTCTATAAGATTAATGAACTATATGGAGCTGAAAATGACAGATTCTGCAGATGTGAAACATCAGTCCTCTCACAGATAACCTGAGGACTTTAGCACCCCAGATTAAGGAAGAACTGTACAGAAGGCCCAGCGAAGATGTTTTTAAGTAAAATATGTATTACTACCTGTGCCCTTTTCTGTGTGTCTTCAGCGGAGTCAGAGGCCCACAGATCCAGAGGAGGTAACTAATGAGTCACTCAGGTCAATGTGTGACAACACCCTTCATCTCCTCACTACCACTGTTGGACGACTAGCCGATGTATGTACCCTTTCTACCAGTCTGATCTGATAAATATTGTGTATATATATTAACATGTGTTGTTCAGGAAAC
>NW_005187529.1:1812619-1814298 GCF_000239375.1 Pundamilia nyererei | reverse complement strand
GTGTTATATGCATACTGTGAGTGAAAGTTAAGTCTGTATGTGTGTTTTTTGTGTGCGTGCATGCGTTTGTTTCACTCTCTATGGCTTTTAATCCCAAATTCTTTGTAGTTGCATTTTTTTCTCTAGCTCCTCCTACCATGGAGCAATAACCAAGTTATACAGATTTACTGCAATTGTTTGTCTTTTATGTGATTTGTGATATAAATGATACGTATCTGTTTT
This sequence comes from Pundamilia nyererei, assembly GCF_000239375.1. NCBI lineage: Eukaryota > Metazoa > Chordata > Actinopteri > Cichliformes > Cichlidae > Pundamilia > Pundamilia nyererei. The sequence goes on along the minus strand of NW_005187529.1, from coordinate 1,814,076 downwards.
TGTAGGTGAATGCAGCTTTTCCATTCAATAACAGAGATCATGGCGCTCCGTCCCTCTCTCTCCTCCAAATCCTCACTATTAACATTCACCCCAATGCTGAAGCAGTCTGGGACAAAGAAATAGCTCCACTGCTTACAGTACTAGAGGGTATGAAAATATGTGCACATACAGTAATCATTTTATGCATTTATTTGCATTATACTATATATGTGCTTTGCTGTAGTTACACAAACTGGCACTTTTGCCCTTCAGGGGTTCTCATGCTTGTTTTGTTTTTTGTTTTTTTTTCTTGTAAAGATGATCGTCACCTTGAGTGTCATCCTCATGCACAGTATTTTTCACTATGCTGCTGCCAGAGCTTTCTGACTGTGGTTTTTGGTTTTAACAGAGTCCTCTGCAGAGAGTCTGGATAAGAAGGAGTGGGACAAGAGGTTACTGGAGGTGTGTGGGTTTATTTTTAATATTCCCTCTTCAAATGCATTAGTGATTTTCAGCTGAATAAAACAAAAATATCGTCCCACTTATTTGGGAAGAGAGTGAATGATTGTTGTCATCATTATTAGATTATTTATATAGTTGGACTGTTATGATCCCTGCTTCATCAAAAAAACATTTAAGTCAATTAATTTGATCAAAGTCATCCTAACGGTGCTAAAACTGTCCACAGCTCTTGTCTAAAACCCTGACAGCACTTGATGATGATAAGTGGGTATGTCAGTTGGCAGCTGAATCAACCAGATACCTCCCTACATATAACAACGCCTTAGAGGAGAAGGTAGGTACCTTTTTAACAGTAAAGGTTTATTAAATCAGTTCAGAGCTGCTAAGACTTCAAAGCAAACTTAATTTAGAAGTGAAAAATATGGAGCAGGTAGAGGGTGGTAATAAATCTAAGAAAAACGTCAGAATTTCTGACAGTAAAATTGTCAATTTCCAAGAGAAGAAAACTGCAATATTCTAAGATTTCCATCACAAATATGAGACCACAGTTCACACAGCACACATTAGCACTAAAATGATGCCCATGGTACTCCTTGTGCATATTTTGGCAAGACTGTGCAATGAGAGCTGATGCCAAAAGTTCATCATCTCACCCAAATCACCATTTTCTTCTAAATGGGCCCATTTTTTTCATGCTAATATTATGAATCATATTTAAAATCACAAGTATTTCTTCATTCTTAAATCCAATTGCAAGGTATAATTTGATTTGGTCATCTGCTGCAGACATAATGAATGCTAGCAGAACACATAAAATTTATATTTATTTATTTATATATATTTTTTGATTGCATACAGAAAGTTGAAAAGTTACACCTGACCAAGGGTGTAGCTTGAAAATAAACAAAACTTAACTAGTAAATTTTGTATAGTATAATTGATATCACAGATGTTCCTCTTATAGGAGAGAAAGATATGAAAATGCTGCTTAGATATTTATATAATGAGCCTTTTTT
>NW_005187529.1:1776394-1811920 GCF_000239375.1 Pundamilia nyererei | reverse complement strand
GTTATTCCTTTCTTGTCTAACCTCAGGAGCGTAATGATGTCGAGGTGGAGAAGGTGAAAAGCACATTAATCCTGTGCTACGGTCAGGTGGCTGCGAACGCCCCTCCAGAGAAGATTCTGAACCGCATTGATCAGGACATCCTCCGCTGCATCAGTAAACATTTCAACACCAAGGTATGGAAACACTGAGAAACAGTCCTGTGATTTAGTAGTTTGCCATTGTTTGAGATGGTGTTGCTGGGTGTCACAGACTCCTGCATCACTTAGGTCAGCGGTCCCCAACCCCCGGGCCAGGGACCGGTCTGTGAGTCGTCTGGTCCAGGCCGCGAGAGTTGAGGCTCAGGTGTATATATTTGAAAGAAATATTTACGCATTACCATAGTGACCAGAGAGCATTAAGGGGCAGAGAGGAGGATGTTACTCTCAATGCTGTCGGCGCATTTCAGGTGGACGCTGCTAATAAAGTTACACAATTACACAGTGAATTTGCCTTTATTATTATATTTACAAAATACCACAGTTTTTGTCTTGGTCGTATCATTTTATTTTGTTGTATTTATCCGCAACACCTTAAAGGCCAGTCTGTGAAAATATTGTCTGACATTAAACGGGTCTGTGGTGCTAAAAAGGTTGGGGACCGCTGACTTAGGTGATCAGACAGTTCATGAGAAGAAAGAAAAAACAGCAAACTGAGCTAAGATCCAGGTCTGATGCTACAGGCAGTGAACAAGGAAACTCTTAATTTTAACAGCTTATTGATGAACTTATTATTTGACTGAATCCTGCAGGAATCAGGGCTGTGTTTGTATGTGAGCTCATTCCTTATCACCTTTTCTTTATGCAGGTTCTGGGGATTAAAGTAGAGACAAAGGTATCGTCACAGGAATCCAGGAGCTTTGTCTTTAATCCTTGCTAGTTAACATTTCCTCTTTCTTCAGTTTGATCTCACCCTCCTTTCTTAATATATTTCTGCATAAAATCTGCATACTTTTGGTGATATTGTCACTAAAATCATACATGAAAGTCTTCAATTTGAGAGCGCTGTGCAGTAAAACAGCCTTTTCATTATGCTTCAACCCAGCTTCACTGCATACATGTGAAGTTTCACGGTGCAAGAGCACCAGACTTTACTGTCCTCTGAAGGCATTCATGTATGATCGATCACTAACATGTTTCCAGTGTGGTGGTGGAGTTTATGTTGGTTTTTAAAATGCAATTTAAAACTTTTTTACAATCACGTAATAGCAATGAGACTAAAATATATCCCAGCTAAATTTGGTTGTTGAACCGTCGGAAACCATATTGAGCATCACTTCTTATTGCAATAAGGGACCGTGGTGTACTTCTGGGAAATGTAGCTTCAAAGTGATGCATCACTGAAAATATCTCACACACTCACTTCGGGAAAGCTTGAAAGATGTTTTTATCTTTTGTTGTCGGCTCTCAGCTACAAAGAGCAGATGATAAGAAACTAGCAGACCACCTTTCTTACATTAGTCCTTCCTAAATAATATTCAGGTTTACGACAATATTGTATTATGTGCGTGCTGTTAAGCTGTTAACATTTTGTCTTGTGATTATAATCATTTGGGGCAAAGAAACAGCTGTGTTTACAGCATTGTTCTAGTCAGGGTGACATTCATAAATAACACCTTCAGGTCCGTCTCTCTCTGTTCTTCACTATAAGCTCTACTCTTTCTTTTTTTTTTTTGCCTTATTTGCTTAAAGGTTGATTGCTGTTACATTACTCACTGGTGACTCGCACGCTGTGTGAACGCCTTTTATGTCTTACTGATGAGAGCTTGCAGATGTTGTGTTGTTCTACTGATCACCTCACATTTCTTTCCATCCATAGGCATGGAGGATCAATCTGCAATATACATGTTGGATTGATTTAATTAATTAGCTGAGTGATTTATTATTATATGTATTTTATTGTTTATTTTTACTAAGCTTTGTGTAGAGTTGTGTCTGCTAAAACAGGTTTGCAGAGCATCTTGTTCATTCTTGATAATGGGGACTGCCTCTTGACCCGAATCATTTTCTCTCTTTGTTTTTTTGTTGTTGTTTTTTTATATGTCTTTGTGCGTCATTTGTCTTTATTTTGTGCACCGTCATCTCTGCATTTTCCCAATACAGGACCTGACTATGAAGCTCAGTTTGATCCAGAGTGTTGGCCTCATAGCCAGAGCCATCAGTGAGTGTGTGAAGAAACAGGGCTACATCTTCTCTCGCAAGCACGAGCTCATTACTGTTATGCTGGTCAGTGGAAATTAAGGGCCAGCTTCTTGTTACACAGTAATTGCAGACAGTAAGAACAGCAGACATGTTCTTGTCTTTATTTTTTTCACTGGTCAGGACTTCATTAAGGCAGAGCAAGCTGATGCACTGAGGACTCCAGTACGCCAGCTTGTGATGAGCACGTGTGCCAACCTTATGTATCCTTCACTTCAGTGAAGAAACTGAACTTTGCAGAGTAATATGACACAAATTAAGTCCCTTAATAATAGAGACTAACAGCTACTGAATATATGTACAGAGCGCTTACTAATAAATGAGTGTTTGTAGTAGTTAATCTTACTGTTTGCACTGAATGAACTGTAAAACTTTGATTTGGGGTGACTTCCTTTTGCAGACTTAAATGATAACCACAGAACTCAAAGTCAACAGAAGACAAATACGAGGCAGCACTTTGCTGACGTGAAATGAATCATCAGTGACTGAAGCTCTGTCATCTCCCAGTGTTTTATCTTTGACCTTAATGCCTCAGTCCACTGGACCCTCCGATGAGCGAGAATGAGAACTTTGACTTGCTAAAGGTGTGTATCAACAGTGTGTTCTGTCTGCCAGCTGAGACGAACACTCCAGAGAAAACTAAAGAAGAGGAGCCGCTCGACCCCAAGCAGAGAAAGGTGAAGTGAGGTAGACTGAGATCTGCTGTAGTTTGTTTGTACCACCTCTGATCTTTATAGCAAACTTTGTCTGTCATTGTAGCCAAGTATTTTAAATGCTGTCATGCTGTCAGTCCAATATATTCTGGTGGATCTCTACAGGCGCTGTACAAAGACACGCTGGCTGCTCTGCAGGAGCTGCTGAAGAGCGTATTGGCTAAAGATCCAACACCCGACGGTTTACAGAATATCTTTAAGGTGAAGCCTGCCGCTTCAGCAAATGCTCTTGTTTTCACTTGGCTATTCAATATGTTATTTATTTAATTTTTAAAAAATAAATGAGGTCATTTTGTCATAAGATTAAGGGGCTGATGAAAATCTTTACTAGTAGTTTTGGTCGAGCAGTAGAAGAATGGGGAATAAAATCAATACAGAATAGTATCATACATGGTGATAATAGATCGATTAAGGGAAACAAAATATCAATATTCTATTAAATACATAATACTTCTATTAGAAAAATAATTGAAATACTCTCTTACCATCATCCTGACATAATGTTGACTCAGTTTAATGCAAGTGAGAAACTGTCCAACACTGGACACACTTAGCTTGACTAAAGCTAGCTCCTACTTCAAAGCACGCTGATGGCTCAGTCACAGCAGCCTCCTCACGCTCCAGCATTGACAGCAGGTTTTAGTGAAGGGTCTAAAGCAGGATCTGCTTAACAATCTCATTTAAAGCACAAAAAATAAAGGCAATAACTTTATCTTATAGAGTAAAACAAATACTGAAATAGTTTAAACTGAAAATTAAATTCCAAAATATGCTTTTGAATATATTCAGCATATGTTAAAAGTACAATAATATTATATTGTGAGTGAAGTATAGTGACAATATTGTCTCATTAGGTATCTGGTGATTCTAGCACTATTTATTTCTGGTTTTAAGTGCATGATACAAATTGCTCTTTCTCTGCTTTTAATTTTAGTTTCTGTCAGTCCTGCTCATAACTTTATAAAAATCTTTAAGTATTGTAGACTGCCATACAGTAATGATTGACTTTAACATGCCAGTATCATATCGTAGTGTACGTGTAAAGCTCTTGTAAAGGACAAAGTAAAGCACTATACAAATACAGGCCATTTACCATAGTGTATGTAACCTGCGTTTCTTGATGTGACTTCCTTGTGCAGCACATTGAATCATGGTTGAGTTCTGGACAGGACCACGAGAGGGAGCGAGCTATCACAGCCACAGCTCACATACTGGCTTACTACCTGGATAACCTGACTGTCAAGGTACACACACAAACATAGGGCAGATATATTGGTGACAAAATGTTTTTATAATTCAATGGATAATCGTGTAATTACCATTTAACAACTCAAAACTTTGTGTAGAACATGGTGTCTTTCCACAACCTTGGAGCTCTGCTGGGCCGCCTGTCTCCACGCTGTTCGGACCCTGTCCCTGCCGTGCGCGCTGCTGCCGTCGAGTGCATACACACACTCCTTTATATACAACTTCGATATGAAGGTACAGTCATGTAACGCTTTGACATTTTATACATTGTTTTAAGGAAGTACCATGTCATAAAGTGGGGAAAGGTAAGGAGGCAATGATGAGACCCTGTCTGTTATTTTGTAATTAGTTTATAAAAGGAGCAGGGGTTGGATAATCTGGAGTTGAACTGTGAATAATTATTGTCAGTGTAAAACTTATTTAAATATTTCTATCCCTGTTCCTAGGATTCTCTTTGGATTATAAGGATGAATCTGTGGACTCTCTGCTGTTGTTAAAGGATCGGCTGGAGAACCCTGACCACTCAGTTCTGTACAAGACCTGCTCAGACCTTACCAAGGTACGCGCAGGAGAGCTGCAAACTGCTTTATTGCTCGTGCTCAATACTTGTTTTCTTGCCAGTGTGGATTTTTATCTTTCAGTATGACACTCAACAATATGTTTGTGCAGTTATCTGTTGTAATGCGTATAGTCTGTCACACTCTGTCCACCATAATGTAGATGCGCAGTGTGTGTGTGTAACTGCATCTTTCCCTGCATGAAATCAGGTGATGAGTAAGCGTCTGCCTCAGCAGCAGCTGACGACATTGGTGTTCATGCTGTTTGAAGGGCTCGTCGACAGCCAGACAAACTGCTGCCGAGCTTCAACTGTCATTCTGAATACTCTGCTCAAGAACAGAGGAGGCGGACTACAAGATATGGTAACACACGGACTGCCTTTAGTTGCATTTTCTTATGCCTGTACAGTCATTGCATATGATATAAAGTTGCAAAAGAGAAATCTCTGGAATCACTGACATTTCCTTATAAATAAATGTATACAACATTTGCCTACTCACAAATTTGGGGGATAGCTTTCACAGAACCTTAAGAGGCATTTGAGCGATCCGCCAAGCAGGGAAAAGCAACAACAAAGCAACAAGCACTTCTAAAGATCTGGATGTTATTCAGCCCGCGAAAAGAACTAATTGTCTACAAGTGAATACAATTTAAGACTACTGCTACTCTCCTGGGAGTAGGCGTCCTTCAAACATCAAAGGGAATAACACTCAGTCTTGGGAGTTGAAGAAGACCAAAGGGCTGCAAAAAACGGCACTGCAAATCTTTAAACCTTGTTAAAGTCTTTGTTCATGTATTCATAAAAAAACACTGATCGAGAAAACGCCTAATGAAGGGGAAAGTTGTTTTTTTTGTTTTTTTAAAAAGACCACTTAGAAGGTACAAACTACATTTAAAAACTCAAGATTGGCTGCTTTGCAACCCAAGGGCCAAGAAATCTTTGAATCAATGAGTGAGCAATAAATTCAGAACAGAATTAAACAGCAAAGTGGTTTACAAAAAAAAGACAAAGAAAGGAGGAAATTCCACTTTTTTTTGAGCCTCTTAGCTCTTACCTGATTCACATGATCTGGTGTGACCTGTAGAGGCCTGTTAGGTCAAGACATCCCAGAAATGTTGATGAAATGTTTCTGAGAATTAAGCAGGACATGGAAAGTATAGCTGTTACTGGTTTAGTTAGATTGTGTTTGTCTAAAATGATCTTGATGGCCGTACAGATGACATCAAATCAAAAGTCCTGCTAAATGTAACCAGCTTCACAGACATGGTTTTGCAACTGTAACAGTGAAGTGCTTTACCTGCTGCTGTCCTGCTGGATCACCAAACACAGCGAATGTTTGTTTCTGTGTTGTTTGGTGTGTATGTAGGTCCCAGAGATGCTGGAGGTGCTGCATGTGCGTCTGCAGAGCGTCACAGAGGACCAGGTAAAGACAAACATGAATGCACAATTCATATATCACACACTTAAATTATTCAGATATTGAGCGTTATCAGCATTTACAATTTAAAGGATTTCTTATTTATCCCCATGTTAAAATAACAAAGAGCAAATTGGAAGAATACCTTTGAGCCCTATTTTGCAATGATGAGCCGTTTACTTCACAACTCTCTTACTTTGTGTTCTTGCAGGTACTTAATGAACTCACTCGCTTTGCTAAGAATAACTGTTTTATTGTATTATGTTCAGGTGAGAGTGGCAGTGGGACAAACGGTACTTATCCTGGCTTCTCAGCATCTACAGACTGTTATCAATACACTAGTCAACCAACCACTTCCTTATGACAAGTAAGTATAAAGAACCTTTAAATCCTCTTCCTCAGCATGACCACATGCCAGCTGTTTTTTGTCTTAATATAAGAAAGAATTGCTCATATTTTAGCTGTAACAGATATTTTTTGGGACATGTGTGAACATGAAGCGTATTTGTTCGTGCAGCTGGATCAGTGAGATGTGGATGGCTTTGGGAGCAGACCCCATTGTAGCTAATCAGATCATGGAGATGGTGATGGAGAAACTTAGCATCATGGCACCCTACGTAGACAAGAAGGAGTCATTGATGAGAGGAGGAACAACAAAGGTGGCTACTAATCAGCCACTGGCTGTAAGTTACAAAGTGACTCACTACATTTAAATTGAGATGCAATTGTTGTGCACCGGACGCACGCATATCATGAAAGTCTGTTGTACAGACTTGTACATAGGTACAAAGAAATTGGCTTGTGTTTAGTTTCTGGTGCTGTTTTTAAACTTGGTAAATTTACTATAGATAATTGATGGGTGTGAATGTTGTGTGACTTTTGTCATTCAGATGACATGCGGTCTCAAGGAGCTGTTATTAAACGGTCAGAGTCAGGAGCCAGCGGTCAGTCTGTTCCCTCGGCTATTCTCCTGCCTCACTGTGCGACTGGGAGCGAGCGTCGGAGTCTCAGCACCAAAGGACAGCAACTCAAAACACACTGCCTCCATCCACGTCGCAGGGTACTCGTCTTTTTTTATGTATAAAATAAATAAATAAAATCTCTGTCAAGTTAGAATGTCAGGTGTTTCTGTGGGTGAACTTTTGGATCCAATCCTTTCTTCTCTTCCAGGGTAGCAGCTGAAGCGCTGAGAATTTTGTTAGCACGAGCCCAGTTAGATGAGGTGATGAAAAAACTGGATGAGGATAACGCCTGGGATGCAGTGAAGGAAGCCAGTACACATGTTAAAGGAGTGACACTGCTAGCAAGGTACAGATATCTTCATGTTGCACACCAGTAAAGCTGTAAATCTCTTTTAAAACAGTACACTGGAAACACTATGCCCTTGTTTTGCATTTTATCCAAACCCTGTCTTATTAGGAGTTAAAATGTTAATTTAAATGTGCTCTAAATGTACTATGGTGTCTTTGTAAACAAGCGTTTGTTTGCCTTGTCCTTAGGGCGATGGCTAAGCATGCTGGTCCCAGATTGCCTGCAATCGTGGAGTGTCTGTGTCCATTACTGAACAATATCTATGAATGCCAGCGAATCACTGTCACTGCTTTCTTTTCTGAGGTGATAAACCCAGTGATTACATGCCTCCAATTCTTATCGTTATATCTAAATTGCAAATGACTAAATGAGTATCTTTAGCAGCTTCATTGGCCAGCAGCAGGAGAACAACAATAAAATAATGTTTTTTATTTATTTTATGTCTTTTGTCACGGTCTTATCTTGTGACTCCAGCTGTTGAACCATCATGTGGTGACAGAGCTGATGTTAGTAGATGTGTTAATGAACAACATGATGGAGAGGATATCAGATCCATGCTGCACGGTCCGCATGTTGTCTGTGCGAGGGCTGGGGAACATAGCCGTGGGCTCACCTGAAAAGGTACGCACACTCACAGCACTCACACTAGCCACCCTAACTGTTACGACACTCACTCACATGTAACTTTCATATCAGGTGAATAAATATGCCAAGGAGCTGCTGGCAGCCATGAGTTCAGGAATGGAGGAGAAAGATGATCCAGGTAAGTCAACAGCAGAGTTACAAGTGAAAAAAGGTAACGCTAATAAACATTTGTATCTAATTCACTGCAGTGTTTCTTAAAGCGTACATGGTACAGTCATTAATCAGAGCTCTCTCTTTTTTTCTATATAAACTGAAACAGGTAAACTGATCACACTTGAGGCCATGTCAGGCTTGTCTAAAGTTCTTGTCCACCTTGACAAGAAAAACGTTCACCTACTCGCGGTCTACATCTTCATGAAGATTAAACCTTTCTTGGAAAGTGTAAGTTTGGTCTTTATATATGTCCTGTATCATGTTATTAATCAAATGTTAATCTAAATAAAGTAGCATTTTGTTGTATTTTATATCAATATTTCTTAAAAGTTCATTCACATCTGAGGTCAGTTAGATTCCTCAAGCTTTGTTCAGTCCTGTGAGAAGATGACTTTTTAAATATTCAGATGCAAGGAGGCTTTATGAGACACACCTGTACCTTTGTGGCTTTTCAGCAGGTGTGCCTACTAACAGGGCCCTTTTTGTAGGCACACCTGTGTACCTGCCTACACCTCTGTGCCTCATAAAGTGAAATTTCCCATTCCAACCTACATGAGACGATGAAACAGGCAATGCACTTTCTCTAGTTGTCTAAATAAAATGCTAAGTGCAGCTTCTGACTCTCAACCAGGAGAACGATGACATCCGCTGTACTTCCATCCATCTCATGGGTAACCTGTCCACGTTTGGCTCAGGAGAGCAAGTGTTCAAAGACCAGATCCACAATGTTCTGGTCAGCCTGCTGTTACACTTGGTTGATCCAAACCCGGAGGTGGTTAAGGTAAAGTTGGAAAGCACACACAAACTGTGACAGCAGCTTTCTCTCTTATTGCAGATACACTTTAGTACTAGAGGGTGAGCTGTTACATGCTGTCATGTAAAAGTGGATTTGTTTGTTTGTTTGTTTAGGCGTGTAAGTATGCGATGCGAGTGTGTGCTCCTGTAGTGGGATCAGAACAGATCACAGCCATGTTTCAGAACCACCTACATGAAGATAAGAGCTTGCACTACGGAGAATTCATCAACGACCTCACAAAATACCTGGTGAGCTGAGAGACCGTCTGAGTTAAGCTTATTTATATGTGGGGAGATAAATTCAAACCATTAGTTTTAGATTTTATCAGCTTTCTGTCCTGATGTTTGCTTTTCTCACCGCAAAGTTACAATAAATCATAATATAGATGCTCGTTTGTGATGCTTATTGTGTGTTTTGTGGGTTGCAGATTCAGGACTTTCCTGGCATGCTGAACTTCTACCACATTTCAGTCATCCAATTCTTCAAGAGTAACTGGCCTGAGGTCAGAGCAGGAGCTGCCATGTTTATAGGTATCACTGCACTTTAAAAGATCACTCCATATTATAAACTGAAGTTCTATCAATAAGCACGAAGTGTCAAATGAAAACCAGCCTCTGTGTCAGTTAGGTTACAGTATGATAGTTTACAGATGACATGTGATGATGATAATGTATCCATCATCAGGGTTCATGCTGGGAAATCTTCAAGAGGAGCATCACTCCCACCTCAACATGGGCACCATCACTAAAGGTAAAGTGAAAAAATCCCTTCATTTCCTCTCTGATCTCATTCTGTTTGTTTGCTGGTTTTAATATTTGTGTGCGTTCGTTTACAGGTTTGGTGATGCTGCTTCAAGATCCAGATCCTGTTGTGAGAGTGAAGGCTGCTGAAGCCATGGGACACTTCCACTGACACACACATACAAATACTAGTAATTCCTTTACACATCAGTGGTCGATCAGTATAGATAGTAATTTAATTGTTTTTTTTAAATATTCAGCACTCTGTGTTCCAGTGTGCAGTCATTCTCAAGTTATCCAAATAAACTAACTGCAGACTTTCATTAAGACCAGAACAGGGACCAAAGAGGAAGAAGTGAGGAGTACGAAACCAAACGGTCACATGATCATGCCAATGAAAACTAAAAACACTCAGTCACACACACATGCAGATGCATTTAGCTCTTATAGTCTTAATTTAGCCCCTCTCACCTTTTACTCTGGTACTTGAAGGAAGAGTCGATTCTTAACGGTATTTTAGTGACCCAGGACTGTGCTGCTCTTTACAGATAGACCTCATCTGTAGCATCCTGTCAGTGTGACAGCGACAACGAGATACACTGTGTTCTCTCGATCAATATATTATACGTGAAGTTTCTAATGCGAACATGAAAATACATTTAAACTTGAGTAAAACTTTTTTAGAATAAATATAGTTTCTTTGAATACAGATATATATATATGAGCAAGTGAAAGTTGCACATTTGAAGTACATGACTAGTTCACGTGAGCGTGGTTGGTAGCTAGTGTGTGTGTGTAGTCATGGCAGCATTTTGTGACCATGTCAGTGAATGTGGAGTTTAGTTCCAGAAAATCTCCGTTACAGGTAGTTGCAGTTTAGTGAGCTTGGTTTTGGTGTACTAAAGACCCCACCCTCCCCCTCACCTTTTGAATCTTTAGCCACTGCTGAGCTGTTTCCCTGCCCTCAGTGAAGACCCTGTGAAACGTGCTTAGATCGATTAGATTTGTGGTTCCACGTGGATGTCTTAAAGTGAAGCATAAAATAAAAATAAATGCACGAGAGCTGGAGCAGATCAGATTTGAAGGGTTGACAGTGTGTCTGGAGGATGTGAGTAATTAATCCATATCATTTAGCCACTAAATCAGCCACCAGTAACCAGCCAGTAGCTGTTAGTGTTTCTATAACCAGCAGGACTCAAGCTCAGTAATGGGAACTGGGTAAGAGTTTGCCTATTGACTAATGCCAGGCTCACCATCACTGTTTAATGATGCTGTTTATAAATCACTACCATCTCTACAGCTGTAACAGTCATGTCTTCAGCCGAGGCTTTTAAAACTGCTTTGATTGTCTTGTTTTATCAGCATATGGTTAATTTTGTTTTTTAATTTCACGTGAACTTCACATTAATCTCACGCGTACACGTTAATCGCCTGGGAAAAAAAATCTTTGCCAAACCTCCTGTGTCAACCCTCATAAACACACCAGCCAAAATCCTATCAATCCATAACGCTGAGAGGTGTCACATTATTTAGAAAACGAACTCAATTCCAATTAATAATTGTCAAAAAGACAATTGTAGCCAATAAAAGGTTACTAACCTAGTGTTGCTTTGTCAAACAGTCCAGCTAAACGTGATGAAACCAATGCCAAATATCTACAGCCTCATTATATTGTAGCAATGCCGTTAATGATTTTCCTTTATTCTAGCTTCGAAAGCACTTGATGCTTGTTTAGTTTTACAGTTGTTGCCTCTATTTGTGTGCTTTTAGGTACTGATGTGGGTGTGCGTGTAAATATGTGTGTGAGCAGTGTCTTATACGAGAATGACTTGAACACAGGACCTTAGTATTTATGTCTCCAATCAATGTGCTCAAAGACAAGTCGAAAATAATATGTTGTGCATCCACATTCAAATCGATTTTGGGGCAGAAATTTCCAGAAACTCTGATTAAGGTGATAGCGATGCATCGTTTGTTGTAAAGTTTACCTCTGATATTTCCGTTGCACTTTTAAGCCCTGCTGTGCGGTTCCTGTTTGGGGAGCTGGCCGGCAAACCTCTGCTAATTTTCTTCCAAAGTTCAGCATCACAAGTCTTCTTTATTTTTCCCTGTTTACTTTTGCACTTGAACAATTGAGACACATTTGTCTCTTAATCCTCACATTCACACTATAAATGTATTAATCGCATACATAAGCTGCTCCTGGATCTGTTTTTGCTAGCCCTACAAACAGGGACTCGTGGCCTCCTGCACTTTCTAACACTATGGCTCGGTTTAGGGTAGTTGGTATTGTTCTGTTGTTGTAAACTTTGTACAACTGATATTGATTGTTTCATGTCTTCCTGGTTTTTAACATGTTCTGAATGTCAGATGGTGATTATTTCAAATGTGTCTGCGTGTTGGAGCGTGAATGTGTGCATGTCTGTTTTCAATAGAGTGTGTGAGGACGATGGTAATCAGTGCATCTAAAACGAATAAATAAACAGACCCATTATAACATAACTAGTCATTTTGTTGTTTTTTTTAAAATACCTTTTTCAAAATGGTACAGCAGATCAACTGAGTTCAGGACTTTGAACGAGACTGGCTGGATAAATCTGAGCTAAGAGACCAGCAGATTCCCACCTGTCTATATAAAGAGACATTTTCATCCTGTGTGCAGATAACACGTGCCACCATTTTTTAATAAAGATAAATTTTAGCTGAAATTCTTATTTCATATGGGTGACATAGGTGTACTCACCGTAATCATGCAGAAAACTTAGAATAGAAAGTGAAAAACTTCAGATGACTCCAACAGAGAGCTACAATATTCTTGTGTATTCGATGAGCCTCCAACCAGGAAGCATGTTAACAGTTACATTCATACTGTCCTCAAGTGCAGCTCAATGACGATCTCTCTTTATCCAACAACAGATGAAACTGCGCTGAAAAATCAGTCAAGCAATGCCACCAATGAGTATTTCACGATCATTCAACATGTTTTCAATGTAAACAGAGGGTTACCAAATTATTACTTAAGGTAATATAACCATGTTGTGTTCTATTACATTGGTCCTTCTTGTGTTCTGCACACGAAAACATAGAGTGGTGACAGTTCTGTGACGGCACATCAAAGTCAGTCACTTGAATATGAATGAATGTTGTGAATGTTAGCACGTAATAGAGCAGGCAACATTATGAGCTGTATTTGTGTATAAAGGCAAAAATGAAAAGTATCTTTCATTACAAGTTTGTGAAAATTCAACTCCAAGCATGTGTGAGTCTTCTTTTTCCTGCTGTTCCCACAGAAGCCCCACAATTCATCTCTCACACATCTTTGCACTTTTTAACAAATCAATGAGGTAATTACTGCACACAACAGTCTGTGGAGGTCATTAAGGTATCCAGTAATCGACTGTTCATATGCTGCAATACCACTTTTTTTTTTCTTTTTTTTTTAAATGTGTCCGTAAGTCTGTAAATTAGTAATGTAATTACACTGCCTGGCCAAAAAAAGGTAACCACCTGGATTTAACTAAGCAAATAGGTACAAGCCCTCCTATTGGATAATTACTGCATGGGCGATTGCCTTTCAGCTGGCAACAAGTTGTTTAACCCCAACTGGTGCAATGAGTTGCTTCTCATTTCATAAACAACCATGTCGAAAGACTCATCTCGTGGTCGTGGAAAAGATGATAGTGTTTGGAAAGGGTCAAATCATTGGCATGCATCGATAAAAGAAAACATCTAAGGAGATGCAGAAACTACTAAAATTGGATTAAGAACTGTCCAACGCATTATTAAAAAGTGGAAGGGTTGTGGGTACCCAATCGTCTTCGAGGAAGAAACGTGGCCAGAAAAAATTTATTGTGATCGGATATCACTTAAACATTTGGTGAAATCTAATTTTAAAAAACAACAACAACAACAGTAGAACTCAGGGCTATGTTTAATAGTGAAAATAAGAGCATTTCCACACACGCAATGCAAAAGGAACTCAACAGATTGGGACTGAATAGATGTGGAGCCCAAAAGAAAACCACTGATCAGTGAGGCAAACCGAAAAAAAAGGCTTCAATTTGCTAGGGAGCATAAAGATTGGACTGTGGAGCAATGAAAGAAGGTCATGTGGTCTGATGAGTCCAGATTTACCTTGTTCCAGAGTGATGGGCGCAACAGGGTACGAAGAGAGGCAGATGAAGTGATGCACCCATCATGCCTACTGTACAAGTCTGTGGGGGCAGTGCTGTGATCTGGGGTTGGGGTCTGTGTGTGTTTCAGGTACTGCCCTCTCAAAGACTGAATGAACCAGCATTGCAGCCATGGGTCATTGTGAGCATCACAGGGAAGGTTGAAGCCGCCCACTGCAGCTGTAAGGCCGGAGTCGCGGAGACCTGCACCCACGTCGCTGCTCTTCTGTTTAATGTAGAAGCAACAGTGTTGATCTGTGGCACAAGGACTGTTACAGATGAACCTGCATACTGGGTTTTGCTGGGTAATGTGACCAAGATACAGCCAGAGGTTGGACATAAGATAGACTTCTCCTCTTCAGCTGCCCAAAAAAAGGCTCTTGATCAAAACATAAACAGACCATCCGTATTGAAAGGTAAAAGAAAAAACACTACCATCATCAGTACAAGATGTTGGTAAAAAAAAATGTATCCAACACTGAATGGAAATAAATCTTGTGACATTGCAGAAGCTTTTTGAAACAATGCCACAGCGAATGCCTGCTGTAATCAAAGCTAAGCCAGGTAGTGTATCTTAGTAATTGTGAGACTTCTTCTTCAAAATGGTTCACTTATCTCATGGCCTCACTGGTCCAACTTCCAGTAGATTTGAATGAATCACAAGTAAACCTGCAATCTGGGACAGAAGTACTCTATTGTGATAATATTTTAGTGTAAGGTCTTTAAGCTATGATGGGATTTTTCATTGGCATAACATCATAACCAATATTGGTAAGTTAATATCACAGTAAGTTGATAAATCTATGAATGATTATCTGTCTCTCTGCATTGGTCCTGTAACAGGCGACCTGTTCGGGGTGTCTCCTCTCGCTCTATGGCAGCTGGGGTCAGTTCCAGCCTCCCCGTGACTTTAAATTGGATAAACGGAAGAGAATTCCTTTCCACATGTTCATCAAAGAGCACCTATCAGTATATTTATATCACTTTTGCCAGTTTCACACACAAAGACTTCAAGTACAAATTTAATTAGAAACAGAGCCAGAGTTTAATTTGTCTTTCTGTTTTCATATTTGTGAGGAAGATAATTTTTTATTTTGCCCCTCATCAGCATTTAGTTCATTTCACCAGGAGATTTGTTTTTATTATTTTAGGGCTTTTTATTTTATTCACAGTACTCATCCTAACTTCATTGCGTTAGGACTAACAGATCATTAACATAATCCACTTTAATTAATCCCCAGGCACGAACACAAACACTTTTAAAGGCAAAATGAGCTCTTTGAGACTTAAGTCTGATTTAAATTATAACCTTTTCTAGCTACCAGCTCCTTTGTCCCAATGCTAATCCCGGGAAAGCTATTTTACTTATAGTGGGCACAAATGAAAATGTTTTGGCTTTCTTTTGCTGAAATCCCACACTGGGTTGCACCAAAGGTTTGTAAAAAAAAGAGACATCCATTCTTTCTCTTCTGCAGTGATCAAATCTAACACTATATAGAGAACTGCCCCACCACCTGTGCCCTGAAACCATAAGATCATGAGACTGAAAAGAAAGCGTTTGAATTTCTTGCTGACATTGGAGGAAAACAAAGCTTTATTTGGAGTTTCACTGAATCTGTAGAAACAAATGATTTAATACAGAGAGTTAACCTTTATATATAATAAAGGCCTTTAAAAAAAGAAAAGAAAAGAAAACATTTCTAATCTGTAGATTTAATATCTGCAGCATCCTGATGTTATTGTGTCTGCCACTGAAGTCCATTATGCAAAGTCAGGGAGACTCCCAGGTATCAAACAGACAACACTTTGTGCTTGTCAAAACCTGTTTTGCCCTTTTCACACTGCACACTGCAGCAGCCTGCCATGTTAGCCACTTTTCACCCAGTTCTCCCAGTTTCTAGCACGATCAAAGATTTTTGAATGATGTGTCACATTCAGTGTTGAGCATGGTGTGATATGAAACAACATGCTTTTTATTGTTGTGTCGTTTTTGTTTTTTTATTGTGTAATTTTATGAAGATTCGTTTGCAGAGGACACCTTAAGGGCACATTAAAAGTCTACAGATACATTCATACAGTAACGCTCAGTAAAATTAAGCATTTTAACAGTACTTTAAAATACGAATGTCTAAATCCTAAGACACTGATTTTTCTCACTGGAAATATATTTAAAGGGTGTTATGTTTAACAGCTTTTTGTAATTTTTGCCTTTTAACAGTTGAAGTTGTTGGACTTACAGTGCTAAACAAATTAATTAGATCTCCACCCAGTGTAAGTTTAATGTCACAGAAGCCCTAAATTAACAATACTGGTAATTGCCAAAATCATTTTTAATGTTTCTGTAATAGCAGCAGCATATTAATCGAAATGATGTTTTTAGTGCAGTTCTCAGAGCACTGGCTTAAATTTAGTCATATAAACATGATAAATGATCTTTTTTCGTTTTAAACAAGTTTTGACTCATTGCTAAAATATTTGTGATTTCTTAGTTAAGCTCTGTATATCCACTGAAACGGAAATGTGGCATTTCCCATTGTTATACCAGACCTACTGTTTCTTCACTGATCTGTTAACACCAAAAAGCTAACATTGCATTTGTCAAAAACAACTTAACTAACAATGAATTTATGCTAACAAGCATCTGCTGTGTAACCAATGTCTAATAGCATTAGCAGATCGTGAGCTACTCATGTAACTTTAAGTAAGAAAGTACTGCCAAACAAATTAAAAACTCTATGCTGGTTAGAAAATTACAGTGACCCCATATTTTAAGAAATCAAAACACTTTTTTTTCATGAAACAACTTTTTTTGTGACTCATTTTTAGTGATTACCATCCAAACCACAGAGAGAGTGAGGGACTAAGAAAGCACGGCGGGATGGACAAGCATTGCTACCTTTGGTCTTAACAGCAACACAGATATACAATAATGTGCCGTAAGTTTTGGATTGAAGTTTGTGGTTCGTAGATTGAAGGATATGTGCTGAGATATACTTCTCACTAAGTCAGTTCTGGTGGGCTGAGAGTGCAGTGTGAAAAGGGCTCCAGGTTTTTTAAAATAAAAACTTTAACTGGTGATGTTGGAGGTTTTGGGCTCCGTGTTCGAAGAAACAAAGCCTTCAGGACTAGTATTCGTACTCCTCTGCACTACGCCGTCCGAAGTCCATCCAGCCGAGATAATCTCTGTCCTTTATCCTGTGGTTGGGGGGGAGACCACTGGCTCTGCTGCTGAGGGAGGATCTGGTGTGGTAGGCAGAGCCTAGAGGAGACATGGATGAAACAAACTAAACAAAAGAAAACATTCACTGCATTTCATAAAACTTATGTTGTTATTCTTCTTTTTTTTAAACTACCCATACTGTATGATAATAATATACGGTCTATCTTCCAAATGGCACTGTTGATCTAACTCATGCTGACTCGCTGTGTTTCTATTTCTGTCCATGAGCTCAGCAGGTCTCGTAGTCACACAGCATTTACTTGAAAGAAAAAAAACGATGCGCGGTGACAGAGGAAGCAGAGAGTGAGGTCAGGAGGTAGGCAGACGACTGTGATAGAGGGCGCAGGCAGAAATGTTAGGGGAGTAGCAAGCGTGGAAAGATGAAGAGAGGAGGCCAGAGGGAGGTGGGAAATGCCAGATGGTGGGACTGAAACACAGCATGAATGAACGCAGGCTGCAGAAGGATGGATGTGAGGAAGAGGGAAATATGAGCATGTAATGAGATGACAAGTAAAGGGAAAAGGGAAAGACGGTCATTTCATTTTCTCTTCCCATCCTTTGTTCTCTTATTCTGTATCGGCAGTCATACGTCTGATCACACCTTTCCTAGAGATGAGTCTGGCCAGAAGCAGGTTCAGGCTGTCTGGAGTGTCTGCGTCCTCTTGGTGCTGGCTGTAGTTGATAAGATGCCCTGAGAGGGGCGCTGGAGCGGAGCGAGCCTGCCGTTTCAGGCTGGGAGAAGGGAGAGATCCGCTGCCTGAGAGAAGAGCCGTACTTTCAGCTGTCTGTGGAGAAAATGACACATTTATGAAATAACACATTTAAAAAGTAATAAAAACAAAAAAAAAATTCAAATGAAAAAAAATATTTATCCTCCAGTGGAAAATTGAATCCAATTGTACCACGTGGAAGCAATTTAGACATTAAAGTTTGTAATCAGGGTCCTACTCCACTTCCCTTAATTGGCAATGTACGTGTGTGTGTGTGTGTGTGTGTGTGTGTGTGTGTGTGTGTGTGTGTGTGTGTGTGTGTGTGTGTGTGTGTCTTACAATTGATTGTGAAGGCAGACTCAGGGAACCACTGGACAAAGCAGCCAGGATAACACAAACACAGATGCCTACATTCATGGCTGGATGGAGAGACAGGGAGAGAATAACAGTTAAACAAACTCAATAGCACATTTCCAGTTAGTCTTTATTTGCTCTTTACTGCCTCTCATCTGCCCTCTTCTCTCTTTCTGTCTCACCTCAGCTTGCTAAGGGAAAACAAACCAATGCAGGCAATATTGGCTTTGCAAAAAGCAGCAATAAATCAATTTAAGGTCATTTAAACACATCGGGTGAGAAAGAGATGACTCTTTAATGGTTCTGCCTCGAACTACAGCAAACATTATTTCATGTTTCATAAATACTCTCCTGCTCTGCCTGTGACAGAACGGCTTCATGTTTACACACAGACACATACATGTATATGTATGTGCTGTTTGGAGTTGCGGTCTCTATAGTCGAATGTTGATCTATGTGCTGTTTTTTGAACGGGGCTCACAGGACAGTCGGTGTCACACAGAATCAATACATGAAGTTTACTCACACTGAAAGCAGAGGCATGAAACCTTTTTAACCCCTCATGTAAATACATATAATATTATTAAACATAATAATAAATACATTTATAGATGTTTCTTATTAATTTGGTTAGAAGATCATTTTGATGATTTATTTATTTTATTTTGATCTTGAAGCCTGCCAAAGCAGCATATTATCTTTGATGAATGATGTTTTACTCCCGACATTTATTTCCAAAGGAAAATGAGTTAAAGTGGATAATTAGATAAAACCAACAGCAAAAGCTGCTTGGAGGCTTTCAGTCTCAGATAAATCAAAAACCCCACAGTGTTACAGCGCTCTGCTGCGTCTCTCTGTGTTAATATATTTACTAAGTCAAGGATGATCTTTTTACAGCCCATAAACACCAGAACATAGATATGTAGGAGAGCATAACTTTGCCATGGTTTCTACCTTTGCAGAACAAATAAAAAAATAAGTGTTTTAGATTTTTCATTTATTTTATGCACTGAGTCTTTGTTCTTAGTCTAGATCCTTTTGTACCGTTAACAGTCCAGAACGTCTTCTAGTCGTTGTTCACTGGTCAAATCATTACAGACGTGCAGGTGAAATCGCCCTCCTCTGCAGTTTTAAACCAACTGAAATGGAGAATTTCTTCTTGTGTGATTTTATCACCATAAGTCCAGTTAAACGTTTGGTTTGAATAATTTGTTTAAACGGACACAGCTGTGGTGTAAATAGCCATTCTGCTCATGCTAATATAATTCCTTTTAGCAGCTGGTCATTGTCTCTCAATCATTATATAATAGGCTGGTAATGATGTGATAATGTAATGTATGTGACAGCTCTCCTCTCCTCTCCTCAGAAAAAAAAATGAGAAAATAACACTTTTACCCATCACTACTTAGTTAATACACAGAGATAAAAAAAAAATAAAAAAAATAAATAAATAAAAAAGCTCCTATGAAATGTGATGAGGAATTTCTTTCCTACTTTCTTTTAACTCCAACTCTTGGAATGATAATTTTATCCACGACAAAGGTCAAATGATGCTCACAGAACCAGCAGCTTCTGTGAGCATTTAAACACAAACACAGAGTTTTCCTCCAGATAAAAGTTTGGGGCAAAATTAAATTTCTTATGTGGTCATTTGGACACTCAGACATAATTCTCTTTCAGCTCAGCTTTCAGCATGGATCTATTTTTACTCATCTGTTACTTTTTAAAGACTTTTAATCATAAATATTGTATAATCTTTTAATAATTCTGTTTAGCTCGTGTATGAATATAATTGTCTTTCATTAAAACCCACCACTCACTTAAATAAAGAGAAGAAAAGATCCACTGTAATAAACATTTCATTGGTGCTCTAAAAAGGCAAAAGAAGAAAACGACATATAGATGGATAACTATCTATATAAATACCAGTCCAGTCTTTACTTGTCTACAGTATTCTCATTTTCAGTGTATAAATAACTGAAAATGAGGGGACAGGACACCTCAAAGCATTAGTGAGTGTGTGTAACCATCCCCCTGTGACAGGAAAACAGAGAAATAAAATGAAGTTTTAAAATGAAACAAACTGCAGAGAATATTTTAAACCTTACCTGCAGCTGTTGAAGTAAACCAGGAGAGGCTGATTTGAAGATAGTGAGCTTTGCTCCACTGATGAGGCTGTGACTGAGTATGAGATTGAGAGAAGACCATACTTTATACTGACAGAGAGGGAGGGGGAGGAGCCTCGGCCTGTGGGAGGAGCCTGGTGCTGGTGCAGAAAGTGACAGCGCTGACGCCAGTGAAGACGCAAACATGCATGTAAACTTAGAAAGCATAATGAACGCTCACACACACTTCCACATGTACCCACGCCAATCTAGGAGAGAGAGGATTGGGACAAAGGTGGCAGCTTTAAATACACCTGTGACTGAAAATGAGGGGTTAGTATTTTGAATCCAGTAAAGAGACGCTTTGGGGATCTTTAACTGGTTTGCTGTAGATGATAACAAACTTGCAGGTCAGTGCCTTCGCCAGCTGCAGCGAGGCTCTAACAGCTTTAGCTGATCAAAAGCAGGGACAGTGTTCATGTCTGACGGCCTGAAAATCATCCTGGGACTATCTTTTCTTTTTTCCACTGATGATCTCTGATGAAATTATGACAGAATGAGTCTGAAGTGGAGAAGAATGAAACTCTGAGACTTCTAACGAAGCCTTTTGGTGTCATGCACATGGATCCACTGTAATCTCGTGGATGTGTCATGCAATCAAATAGACGTGAGTGTTAAAGATCAGAAACATACGGTACTTGCTTATATTATCTCCTGTCTGAGTGTGTACCTTCATCAGCGATGAATGTGTATGAGCTCTGTGTACAACAGCTTTTCTTTAAACAGTAAAAACATCCCCAGTGTCTTCTTGGCATCTTTAAAATGTTTAATTAAATAGAAGTGGGATCATTTTGTCAATCTATGAAGTACTTAATTAAAGAAAAAATCCGAATCACAGCTTGTGGGTACAGCACTTATACACGAAACAGTGATGCACTGACTATGAGTGTGAATATGTAGGGTTTATACAACACATGTGGAAGTTTTGAAATAAACTTTGCTTTTTAATGTTTGATTAAAAATAAATAAAGTAAAATAACATAAAAATTCAGTGTCTCTGAAGGCCAGAATGAAAGTAACAGCATGAGGATCCCTTTCATATATATTTTACAGATTCGAACGCTGGAATAATAACACCCTGAAGTGCAAACTGTGCTTTTAAAAGTTCATTAAAACCTAATGATCTATTTTAGCTATCATCAAATTGTCTGAGTCAAAGGATTCATTTTACAACGTTGTTGTTTGCTGGAGCTGAAACATACAGGACTCAGGTACATTACACCTGTTGGGTAGATATACATGGCTGTTTGCTTGCAGCATTTTTGTGAATCCTGTTAAATTCTTCAGTAGTTCAGGTACCGCTGAGTTTACAGAAAGGTATTAAAGTACTTTTGAAACATATTTTCACTCTCTGGCTCTTCCTTGAAAATCTAACTCCCCTGCGGCTGCATCCTGGACCTTTAAACATATAAAGTTCTTTATTGCAGCTCCCTTTTGTTATGAAATGTTGCTTAATGTCAGTAAAGCCAGTGGACCTGCACAAATTAAAATAAACTAATATTTGCACAATACTGTACACCAATCATTCACTTGCTGTATATGAACAATGGATTTTAGCCATTCTCTGTCATTCTCTGTTGCGCTGGTCTTCATTTCTCATTCAGTAACTGTGTCAGACTGTTCTTTTTCCATTTATTTTCCTATTCAGACTTTTTATTTTATTTTATGTGAGCTGTGACCTGGCACCGGGAGGATATTTAAAGTAATTTTTTTTTTACCCAGCAGCGCAGTCCCACCTCTGAAATGAGGAAAACGTATCTTTCAATTCAAACCTGCAAAAAAGAAATCAAAGATGTGTCAGAAAGTTGAGAGAGGATTGTGAGCTAGCTCCCTTTCACTCAAATTACACCAAGGTCTGACACTGTCAGATGTGGGAGGCTGCCAGTGGACAGTCTGAGTCTGTCCTGGGTGTGATTTAGCTCTTCAGCACTGTGTTAATGAGGCTGCCATATGTCTGTCTCATAACACTGCCATGAACTTTTTGATCAGGCACGCACCTGTAGGCTGATACTCGTGCCCCTCTGCCCTCTGTCAAAGACAAACACCGCACTCACTTTGTGTTTTAAATAAGAATTCATAGATTTTGAGGTATCAAGTGGGCAGATGTCAAGAGACAACTGGAAGCTCACTAATCCACTACCCTCTCACAGGATTTCAATACAAAAGTCAGCCTGTAAGCCTCATCAGACAGGTTCTCTCTGTTATTGGGGAGGAAAAAAATGAATGTGAATTAAAAGCCAGAAAACAGAAAGAAAGTTTTTATGTCTTTTCTTCTCAAATATAGGAAAACAAACAGGGACTGCAAATTTTTAAGCTAACACTGACTTTTCAGACCATGTCAACATTTAGCAGCTGTGCAACACAAACCAGAATAACTGATTTCCACAAAGTAGAAGAAGATTATATATGTGTTTGTGATGTAATTAAAAATGACAGTCAACGGAAATAGTGAGGGTGAGGCCGAGGTCAGGAAGTGTTAAGAAAAAACATTAGGGCAACTCAAAATGCACCGTTTGACTGCAAAACATATTTCAGGAGCTCTAGCAGCCTTCTTGACAGCCACACTTCACCTGAGACCATTTCTGATGAGGCTTCAGTAGATGGATCAACAGAATGGCCAGATGCATCTCTGAGGTCCTGTGTCAATATTTGTTTTCTGCACAGCATGCCAGAATATAAAAGTCATAGGCCAACAGCACTTTGAGAATCACCTTGTTAGTGCAAAAATGCTATTTTATGTATTTTTCTGCTACCTTTGGCTTTTATCGTAGATTCAGTCAAAGAAATAGGAAAAATCTAACAGTGGTAAAGTAAGTGGTTCTTTGCTGAGTTTTCTGTTATGTGTGGACACAACGATGAATGTTAGGTGATCCCTTGAGTTAGGTGTGTCATGTGTCATGCTTGAGTGATTCATAGATCAGTGTCAAGTGATTCAAGCAACAATAAAAAAAAAAATCTATGAAAATGATGAGGTGAAATGAGAAACGACTGCTCACCCGCCCACCTCTTAATGTGAAAACTGCAAATGCTACAACTAACTTTAGACCAAACTGTGGAAGTGGGTTTGTGTAATGAAGTGTTGTATTTACAAGCTCAGATGACCTCTTGTGCATCAGTCACACACAAAGTTAGAAATCGGGGTATTTTTCTGCCCATGCAACACCAGGCCCAACCTAAAGGACCGCTCCGCCGCCGACGGCTGAATCGCTTCACCAACTAAAGTTTGCCTGTTGGTTTGAAGTTTGAACTCTTTCAGTTGCTTGCATGTTCGTGCCTGTGCTGCTCTGTGTCAGTCTGAGTTAAGGCATTTGCTCTCTGCTAACTAGCTGCTACTTTGTATCTGCCATCTGCCTAAGCCATGTGCAAATTTTCCATTTCTTCTGGTTCCCACTCTGCATGCTCATTATGGTGATTTATGCTGTGGTAAAACATAACCAGGCTGAAATGAACCCCGAGGGGTTCTTGCCTGCTTTGGCTGAATGGATGAGTGCAAACTTTGGTTAAGGGGTTATATTATGTGTTGGGCTTTAGTGATGTAAACGTAACATTAGTTTTTCATTACTCCCATCGTCATGTTTATGTATTTTTGGATTAGTCAATCAAACATTTCTCATAGAAAAACCTGCAGCTTAGAAGTCGACAACATCAGTCAGGCATAGTTAGAGTCAGATTGACATATTATTCTTCATCTAATTTCCAACAAACAGCTCAGCTCCAGTTCTGTGGTTGATGCTGTCGTCACTCTCTCTGCCATTCTGAGCTTAAACACATGCATTCATGAGTCTGGCTCTATGAACCATTTGATAATAAGAGATTCTTTGCAGACTGTTTGAAATTCAGACCTAGCATACCTGCTTCTGCATATTGGATGAGCTGAAATCTCATTGCAGTAGACAGACAGTGGATATTCTTCCCCGTGGTATTAAGTTCACAGGAAGGGGATGGCTACATAATGTCTTCATGGTTTTGGATTCTGCTTTGGTTATGATTGTATTTTTGTGGATCTCTGATGCCGTAAACTTGAGTTGATCCTGGACTTTAAATGCCAGCTCTTTATGGAACTTGGAGCATAATAATTACCACAGGAAAGACAAGAAAAAGCGATTATAACAGCATAAATATTGCAAAAAGCAGCATCCAATACCAGTTTTGGTACTGAACACGGATTTGTCCTGATGCCAAGTTCACTAAGAATCACTTACAACATGTTGCGTTAATCTTCAGTGATTATTCTGCCTTTTTTAAAAATAAAATACCCAAACAAGGTGTTCCACACAGGCCTGTGGCTCATAATGACATCACTTCTGGCATCAAAGGAAACATACATGCACACAGATTTTTAAGGAATGTATTCATATTTATTCTCTCTGTCTCTCCTCCTGCCAGCGGGTACTTGATTTAATTGCACTCTTGTGGTGTATGGGTCACAAACCTCTTCAGTAGATGGACCCTCCATTCTTTAATTAACTGGTGAGTTTTCTATTGTTGGACATGAAGGGAAGGTTGGGTGCAGAGATGAGCACAGAGGTGGGGAGTGGGAGGGGGCAAAAATGATGATGATTATTAAGCATTAACTACATACACTTAAAAACATGCTGATTGCTGATGGAAACAGTTAGATGCTTCTTTTTTTTACTGGTAAAGGTTTTTTTTGCAGCCATGTGAAGACAAAGGCAAAAATAATGAAATAAAAAACTGGGAGCTCGAGGAATGAGCAAGAATTTCATCTTCTTCAGCATCTGGATAGTTTCAGTGGCTTTTTTAAACCTCCAAAGTCTTCTTCAAATGTACAGAAGTTTCTCCTTTTCTAAGCTTTTAGCCAACTATGACCGAGGGTGTCATGATGAAGTATCTTTTATCTGAAGTTTAAACACATGTAATCCTGGAAGCCACTGGTATTGCAGCTGGGACAACATGAGCAAAAGCTTCCAGGCAGACCCAGCAAAATCATTTTTCACAGAAACAGGAAAGGAACAGGAAAAAACTTCAGAAAACTTTGGGACCATCAGGTGGGAACACTGCAGCACACAACTGGAGATCGTTTGTCTGCTATTT
The DNA here is from genome assembly GCF_000239375.1 of Pundamilia nyererei. Lineage (NCBI taxonomy): Eukaryota > Metazoa > Chordata > Actinopteri > Cichliformes > Cichlidae > Pundamilia > Pundamilia nyererei. The sequence continues at coordinate 1,786,428 of NW_005187529.1, read as the reverse complement.
CCTCACTACAGGAAACAATAAGTTTGATTTCAGGTGATAGAGCTGTCTGACTGGGACATGCAGGAGGTATAATTCGAGATACCGACTCGCTTGCTGTGGATTGTGGTACCAGAGCTGTTCTCTCATTGGTACAATCAGACCGATGGGGGCCATTCAAGTTAAAGGAGGTGCAGACGTGCGCTCTGCACATTCATCTTAATCAGTTCTCACAAAGCTGAAATTCATGTGTGAAAATGTCTTTAGTCAGGATTTTTCTCAGTAGACATCCTTGAGGTTCTTCTACCCTTTGACAAGGACAACAGCGTTTGTACATGTATTATGAGAACTTCTTATTTCTGGTTAATGTAAAAAAACATGCAGTTACACCTTTCTCACTATAGGGTATTAAACAGAGTATTTTTCTTCTATTTCCTTGTTTTATAGTTTTCTTCTTTTAAAATCTTCTTTTATCTTATTCATCTTCTGATATCTTTTATAATCTGCTTCTTCTTCTGTCTTTTTCTTGTTGTCTCTTCTTCTTTTATTCCCAACCTCTATTTCTTCTTCTCCTTTCAATGTTCTCCCTCTCAGCCTGTTAACAAGCTCACATTTTCTCGTTAACCTGAAACATGAGGCAATTCTGAATGAATAGTAAAACCTGTATGGGCAGGCGTGATATAAAAACATGAACATGTTTTTTTGTTGTTGTTTTTTTATTTTATTTTTTTAAGGCAGAATTTATCTGCAGGAAAAAAGAAAGACATTTGCAGCTCCAAGATATGAGAAAGTGCAGTCCTGCCCTTCAGGCAAAGCCATAGTATTTTCCACCTACTGTAAGTTCTGTTCCCCAATACCAATGTTTTGCGACAGAACTGTGGGGGCATTGCGACAATAATGAACAGTAGTTGAGTTATTGTGCGCCTGTGCTGCTGTGTGATGTTATTTGTTCAAGACTGCTTTCTCAGAGGAAATAATCTTACTGAACTTTGCTGCTCTCTCTGATTTCCACATCGTGGCATCGAAGCTTTCTAGCAAACCTCTAAATCATATTTGTCATTTGCAGGATTGTCTTAATCTGGATAACATCTTGGAACATGGTGATTAAATTCTTTTTCCGATTTGGGGAATTATATGAAAAGCTGTAAGCTATTTGAATTCAAATGAACAATTTGTGAGTCCGGAGCTGCGAGGTCTTATTGAAGCATCTTAAAAATGAGTTTCTCAGGGGAAATAACGTGAGACTACATTCAGCTGCTTTTTTTTTCTCTAATAGGTCCTTTAATCAGTACTAATGCTCCTCTCTGGGCCATAAAAAACAGTGTGTGAGTGTGTAAGTGTGTGCATGTGTACTATCCTGCAGTATCAGTTACATGTGTCGCCCTGTCTGTGCCACTGTGTGTGTAACAGTAATGGTAGAAAGTTCTGCAGCAAGTTAAACAGGGGAAAACTGTGCCCTGTTGATGGCAGAAATATTCATTCGGAAATGTTATTAGATTTTTTTGGGATGTGGGAAATATGTTTAAGTGTTTGAAATTACAGTATTAGCAGACAGGAAGTGCAAAATGCTGTCCTGGGGTGGACTCATTTTGTCTTACATAACCAGCAATAAAACATTTTTAAAAGATGACTGTGTGCTAAACATCACAATCAGGGATTTAGGGAAATATTTCAACCAATGTCTTATCTTATGATGTCACTAAGTTTGAGCAAAATCCTCAAGGCATGAAGCCATTATGTAGCCACCTGCTGTTTGTGTTCTATTATGGGGTCCAGCCAAAACTGAGCTTTGTGGTTTGTTTGCTCTTCTCCAGAGCTCAAACTGGTTCAAGTCAGATTTGTTATCCAGTTAATTTCCTTGATCTGCCTTTATGGTAAAAGCATAACTTCCTTGTGGAAAAATAGGAATTAGGAAAAATGAGGAAAAATAAGTGGTTGTCTGGTGATTACATTACATTTTGTTCTATTCAGGAACCAACTGGTCAACCAGAGGCTGAGCATGCAGCACCCTCGACCTCTGGGCAAACACTTTTGTTCACAAGAAGATTGCACAGTCATCTGTTGGGAGACTACCTGTCTCCAAACAACTCACTGCAATCACTCTCTGACAGACTGCTGAAGGTTTTCAAAGAACTGCCTTCTAATTAATAAACAGACAGATAACATGACAACATGTTGCAGTCAGTCTGAGTCAGTCTGCACCAGTGAGTGCAACTTGTCTGCAATGTGTCTCCTTGCAACAGGAGTTGACTCAACTGGTTGCCAACTGATTCTTTTCTGGTTGTACTGCTATATAAAATCAAGATTACTGCATATTTGCCCAGTTTTGAAATGAATTTGCCATCCTCCAGCAACTACATTACTATGCGTGGAAGAATTTCTAACTTCCAGTTTCTGGTTGTACAACAATGTCACTGGGAAATTTCTGTGTTTGTAGATTTGTGATTTTTGACAGTTTATTACAGTTAATCCATATTATCACAAACAGATTACATGTAATCGGCAGCTTGACCCCAGCCAATTACAAAATGATGAGCTGATTGCAAACTGATAGCAGATTGAGATGATTACTGTCACGGCTGGGGCAGCAGTCGTGTGGTGGAGTTAAATGAGGACCCAAGATGCAAGAAACGGCTAGATGCAGGTGAGCGTTTTATTTACAAAGGGTGAAATATATACAGAAATGAGGGTGGCGAGGACTGCACAAAGACACGAACCTAAACGGGGACTGTTTTACAACACAAAACTCGAGGACCCGAACAGAGCACAGAGGACAGACACAGGTAGGGCTGATACAACACTCAAGCACTAAACACAAGAACCAGATCCTAAAAACTAAAACCAGAATAAACACAAAACACAAGGTGAAACCAAAAGGAAACACAAAACGCTGGGTCAAAATGACCCAGGATCATGACAATTGCCTTTTTATTGATGCACTAAAGTTTCACTGAATATGAGAACGGACACCGAGTGGTCGTAGAAATAGTTCCCATCTTCAAAACAACTGTTTCAAAGGCAATGAGCTTGGAAATTTATTGCACATTTTGATTAAATGTGCTTGTATCACAGTCTCCAACCACTGTTTTCTCTAATGTGACTGTTCTTCTGGAGTTATTAAATGCCTCCACCCTCCAAGGACAGGAGAGGTGATAATGGTGCATTTAAACCATGTGCAGCCAGCCCAGCCACCTTTTCAATCTTAGGTCTACCACAAAGCTGCTCTGCATGTAATGGCAACTGTGAGAGAGAATATGACGGTGGTGTTGGGTGCTGGGATAGATTTAAAATCACTTAGAAGCCTCACTCTGTTTGTAATGTTTATTCTGAATCAGCAAGGTAGAGAGAAAGGATCTCACTCCTCTATTCCAAACACACCCTCTTCATCGCACCCTCTTCTCTTCTATTTTAGACAATTGTATTGCCAGCCTGAGGCGGTCTGTCACTGGCAGGAAATTGAGAGTTTAGCTGGCTGAATGGAGAAAATGTGTTGAGAGAATTGTGGCAAGCCGCACACACACAAACAGCTGCAAATACTGAGAGAAATGCGGCGTTAACAAGACTGATAAACTGTAGAATACGTCCACATTTACACTATGTGAGGCACCGATATGCTGTAATGTGGAATTTATTATATTGTATTCGTGCTCGCATGTTAAGCTATGCTTAATGTCTCCATGTGTGAGGGTGCGCTTGGGTGACGTCCCTTTTTGTCATCAGAGGGTGAACGCGAGGCTTTCCTGTTGACATCCGTGTTTCCCTTCAGATAACTGCGACGGCCCACACCAATAAAAACATGACAGACAATTTGAGCAATGACTGAAATGGGGCATCACACCTGTAGACGCCAACCAGAGCCCTCACTGTTGTCACATCAGCTGCTTGGTCACTAGATTTAGATTAAAACATAAATAAATCCATGACTCTGATGTTTCTCGCTGGGCAGACGCAGCTCTTGCTCTGAGTCTGAGAGGAGCGGCTGTGCAGTATGTGGGTGGACGAGGTGAGGTGGAGTCAAAACGCATCCTATTGCTTCTCTCTGAGTGATCCACTGTTGTTAACTTTCTAACTTATGTGCATGTGTTGATGTAAGAGACCTGGAGCTTCACCAGCAGCTTTAGTGAAATGCAAAAGTAGCTACAATTTATTAGCTATGAGTTATCTCTGATATATGAAAAGAACAATACAGTGAATATGTAGCCGGCATTGGCTGGTGGATTCCCACAGGCATATCTCCAAAACATGATGTTCACTGTCGTGGCTCATGTTTGTTAGTTGTGTTGCATCAGTTTTGAGCTGGCTAAATGGGCAAAGACAGTGTGATGAAGAGCTGAAAGACTTTAAAACAGCAAAACACAATCAGCCAAATTCATATTTTTGTAAACATCTGTGTTTCACACTCATCCTTAAAACATAAAGCTACTGTACAAGGGTTATTCTATTCTGAACAGCTGAATATTTTTCTAGGATGTCCTATTTAAGAAGCTGAAAAACGTTCACGTTCCCATTTGTTTCCCATTTTATTTTATAGCAATGAAAAAATGATCCATGCTAACATTGGCCTAAATAAATCTGTTTTTCCCTTCATATCTTTTGCCTGGTTGTGCTCAGCCCACCTGCTGTGAGCCCGCAGCCCTGCCCAACAGTTAGAGACACTGCTGTAAGGAAAATGAAACATTGTAAAAAATTGTATCTTACGCTTGATGCCATCATTCCCATAGAGGTTTCATTCCAAAGATGCTTTCTCTTTAGTGAAGATCATCCCAAACATTACTGAAATCTTTCTGCTGGTTTTTCATTTGAAGTCAGTCTGTTATTTTCTTCTTTTTTCGACCTTTAGCTTGTTGTAGGATGAACCCTCGATCAGCCAAGCCATCGTTTAATATCACTTCTCATCATTCTTGCAAAAAGAATAGGCCAGGCTTTTCATTGGGATCTCAGTGACAATTTGGATCTTTGCCCCATGTTTCTTTGTCATAGGCAAATGTTAATGGGACTCAAATTAAAAACATGTCATTTGTTGGCATTGTTAGAACACAGTACAAATGCTACCTGTTAAGATGTTAGTAACACTGCAGGACTGACTGATCTCTGTGGGCTGGCTCAGTAGGTGAGCCATCATCAGCTGGATAATGAAATAACAGCATGGACACATCACTAACTCGCACACACACAAACACAGTGTTGCTGCCTTCTATCTGTTCTTACAGCTCAACATGTGTGCAAAATCGATATGAGTCCCAGCACCACCATAAGGTTCAGGAGGGAGTGACTTTAGAAAGATCACACCATTCTGTGATTAACCAGCAGGGGACGGCTATATTGTCCACCCCTACAGTGTGTGTGACGCGCTGCTGTGTGTGGGTGATTCTGTATTTTGCGCCACGGTCTTTGTCTGTGTGTCCGTGTGGTCCTCCAGGCAGCACGGCACCAATAAAAAGGTGACAGAGACAGACTGTTTAAAAGATGGATTGAAAAGGGGAAATGACGGCATCGCACCTGTGTGCGCCGTCCGGGGGAAGAAAGGGAACGACAGACATGCGATATTACAAAGTGCGTGAAGACAAGCGTATCACTGTTATTGCCGCACTTTCTTAGAAATGTTGGGTTATACACTCTTTTGTTTCTTATTTTCCAATAACTGTGGTGAGCTGGGGCAAATAGAGATGAAGCTGAAAGCGCATCTCTCTTATAAGCTGGTGTAATTAAAGTTCATGGCTGGTGGTTTTCCCCCCAGAGTTCTTCCTCAGCGTGTAGGACTTTCTTAATGCCCAGAAACTTTAAGGTGGAATTTGAAGCTCCAAACTTTGCTGATGGAGCCACAGACAATGATGACATCCAGATGAAATCTGAAATTTCATCATTGTTTCAAACTGCCACATGCAATAATGTAGTTAGACAGTTGGTGCTTTTTTAAAAAGATTTGCTCGTTTTTTTTTTAGATCGCGCTGGAACACTCGACGTTCAGTGTTCAACAGATTTATTTGTTTTAAGAATGATGAGCATTTGAGGTTTGCATGTTTGTGACTTTTCCTGTGATGCTTTGGAGGAAGTCAGAGGAAGCTTAGCACAGACTGTGCTGTTTTTATTCAGAGCCCTGAAACACAACAAGTCCTCCAACCTGAATTACCATAGAGGCTGCCCCTACATTCCCATGTCAAAGTCTAATGTCGCTTTAAGTCTCCTGATTACAATAGTAACAGATTACTGTATTTTACTGTAATACACAAAAGCTCACTCTATTTGTTTCTTTGTCCATCAGCTCATCCTACACCATCAGGAGCTGAACAACCAAAGTTGGCACACAAGTCCATGAAGGTTCATATTTGTATCAGATACCATGATGTTACCAGGCGGCCTTTCATTCACCCAGCAACAGACTTAAAAAAAATCACTTATACAGCTGTAACATATTAGAAAAGCATTGTAACAACTTTATCCATTAATAATAACATCCCGTCCTTATAAACAAAAACTGAATTATGTATGATATGTTATGAAACCATCTCCTAGTAAAAATCACCTGTTGTTTTTTGTTTTCCTGCATTTTTAGGCTTTATTGGACAGCAACAGTAGAGTAGACAGGAAAAGCAGGGAGAGCGTGAGGGAGACTGACGTGCAAGCAATGTCCTTTTTTCAAGCCGAGGCCCCTGCAGTCTTTTGGCATATGGGTCTGCTGCTCAACCAAGTGGGCGCTGCTAAACAAGAAAAAAAAAGGCACCTATTTTTAGTATAAATCATGCTTATCTAACAACCACCTAGCAATGCACTAAAATGACCATTTTAAGCATATAAACAACATCCACCAACCTTATTTAACCTCCTGGCATCCATGTATGTGGACATCATATTTTGGGATGTCTAGAGCAAAATAATACATTTTGCTCTACAAGGGACTGATATCCAGATATGAGGACATTATACTGCCACTGTTCTATCAACATTTAAAACAAATGTCCTTATATGTGGATCTCATTTCTCTCAGAAACAAAAATCAGGTAAAAAAAATAAAAAAATCTGGAAATTCTTTGTTTTTACATTCATCAGGTCCCAACATGCCCAAATATCAAAGAGAAATTAAAAATGCATGCTGTGGAAGAGTTCAGGTCTTAGGAGGTTAAATATGTCAGTTTGCCAGCTGCACAACCAGGCAAAGCAATACAAAGAAAAACGTACTAGTATCTAAAAAGGTATCTCCAACTGACATTTTTGAAGTGGTCAAACTGGCATTCTTATAATAAAAAAACATATACACTTAATATATACATGTGTAACAACAGTTAAACCCACTTCTTTAGGCTGTGGAGAGGTTCTGCAAAAAGGATTTAAAGCAGAACTTTTTTGCAGACGAAAGTTTCCTGTTAGCTTTTTTACACACACATCTTTACAAACTTCTGGTTTGTTTTGATGTAATGCTGAGAGCTACCACTAGGAAAAATTGGCACTTTGAGTGGCAACACTCTCTGTGTAAGATGTCATAATACAGAACAAGAAGCATGCTAATATAGAACAACGACCTGTTCTCTTTGTTGTTTTCCTGTCTTGCTCTATGTACTTTAATGTGAGCAAACATAGTAAATTAAACAATGTTACTATATTCAAATTATAGCACATAGTGTTGCATTTATAGTCCTGTCGGTCTTATGTAACACTGTACACTGGTACTGTGTTGTTATTGAGTAGCTTTGGCTGTATTCTTAGGACAGTGTACACAATCAGGGTTTCTCTCCCTTTAGCTTAACCACAGGGGTGAGATATGTTTGTAAAAGGACTGCAGGCAGGAGGCACTTCATACTTTTATTTTATGTTCACACACAAAAAATCTAACAGTGCTGTCACCAGTGTTGGTTTAGTGATCAGTCTTCATAATGCAGACGACCCTTGCGTGTGAATCATGGATCAACAGGCTATTGTTACTCTGGTCTCTATGTAATTTGATACAGAGCAGCTGGATCAGTAGCGCAAATATTCCTCAATGATCCCGCTCTCTTATGATGTATTGGTTTTAGTAATAGGGTCAGTGGTTTCTCATTTACCATTTAACCTCTATATTTTATCTCTGGGTATCCCTTCTTTTTCACTGCAGTGCTATATTTAGTCAACAGTTTGGGCAGCGGATTTTAAATGTAGTAATCTATTTTTAACAACTTTTGGTTATCAGCTTTAATAGAAGTAAATATCTGTTTGGCATTTTTATATGGATGTTGCACATGGCTGCATGCATAATAGGAATTTGATGGTCCTCAAACTAAATGTTGATATTGCTTTTTTGTTTCTACTCTGAAATGACCAGTGTTCCTTAAACTTCCAAGTCAGAAAAGCAAAGTTGCAAAGATGCAAAGTCAAAACAAAGTAGATGCATTTAGAGAAGCCGATCAAAAATTATGAATGCAATACGAATTGCAACAATTCATTATGGGACAACTGCACAGGTACAAATTGGCACCAAATTGCCACTGTAGTCATACCTTAGCAACACTGGATGGCATTATAGTGGCAGGTAATTGCAATTTAGCAAATATACTTTGTTAGGCAACTTCATTTATGAGTTTTTTCACAAGTTGTAACCATTTGAAGTTGAATAGTGAATATAAATTAGTCTTATATATGTCTTTGGCATTTCGTGTTTTTTTCTGATCAAACATCAAATAAAATCTTTTACATTTCACATAATATTTGTACATCTATTGGATGTTGCTACAAGTATCATAGGTTAGGTATAAATGACAGCATTCCTACACATTTTACCATTATTAAAATTGCCAGTGGAGTAAGGTAGAAGTGACAAAAAAAGATGGTACGTCCAGTCTTTAAGTAAATGCACAGTAAAGACATATAAAGATAAAGTAAGGTGGGTGACCTTCTCCATAAGTTACTACTATAAGTAACATACTGCAAACTTTTAAGCAAACTAAACTGTAATGTGTACATTACTTTTTTGTATAATAATGCTAACTCTGGTGTTCGGTGAATGTTAAAGTGCAGGAACCTGTGAAGAGCTAATAAAAGACAAGGACAGTTCACTTTTTAACAGAATCTAAATCAGTCCAGCTTTTATATGAGACTAAAGACATATCTTTTATGTTTGGGACCCCAGGAATCAAAGCCTTCCAAAGATGACTGCTGTACAATTGAAATAAAGAATAAATAAAGAATAAATGCTGTTTTTAAGCAGCAGGCAAAACAGTTGAAGCTGATCAAAAATAATAGGTTGAACTAACTCAAATGAAAGAAAATGTTAGATGAACTCAAGATATTTCACTTATTTGGACTGTTAAAAAAAGATTACTGAATTTATTTAATTACTTGGATTTACTTGTATAACTCCATAGGCAGGCGGAGGTAACGCAGTCATCGGTGGATCATTTGTCATCATGCAAACTGTTGTTTCAGACAGTTTTGTAATTGATCCACACTCGGGAGCTGACTCCTGACGTCAGCTTATATTAAGAAGACTTTTTAAAAAAGTAAAAATTAAAGAGCTGGGACTTTGAATCTTGATCGCTGTGGGCTAAATTGACAGCATCTGGCTTTTTCTCTGATCAAAACAGATTTACATATTTGTGTCACGACTGGGAATGTTTAATCTCCAGACACGGATGGGCATCAGGTACTCAGCTGGTATGTGCCTCAAACTCTATATGCTGCTCATTCTCACAGTTAACCCAAGGCTAATCAAACCACTAATGCAGTTTTTAATAAGCCAAAATACTCTGTTTTTCTCACACATTTGTGAAAGAGAGTCAAAGAGGGGAGATTGCAGTTAAAGCGCACGTCTGAGGTCGTGATTGGAGAGACAATTGGTTGGGGAAGGCTTGAAGAATAAAGGCACTGTTAGATGGTGAGAGGCTTAATTGGGTCTGAGTCACTCTGCAGAGTCATTTGTGTTTCACCGAGATCAAAGAAATGCTCATCTGACATACACCCTGACAGTGATACTCATTTATAAGACAAACACTCTCCGGTGTAATGGCTGTGCTGCCACATTCAGTTGGAGTGTTGTGTGTTGACCTTGTCTGTCTTCCAGTCTTGCTAACAATCTCTGGGATTGTTTAGGC
>NW_005187529.1:1774511-1775999 GCF_000239375.1 Pundamilia nyererei | reverse complement strand
TGTGGATGAGTTAGTGAAACAACCTGATCAGCTGTCCTATGATGCACGGGGGTGTCACCATCAAAATCCTTGCATCGGTGTATTAATTTTACACAAATCTGGCCAACTCTTTTAACTTTGTGTTTTTTCCTTCTGACCAAATGCATCTTTCTGCACCATCTCTTCAACATCCTTATACAAATCACCTGACTGTGTTTATCTGCTAAAAGAGAAACCATTTCCTTGCTACTAAAACCGATTTTGAAGTGCGATTTCACGAACTCATCTACACAATGCATTCTGTAGATTATTATCTGGGAGGGAATGAACGCATCTTAAAAAAGAATTTAAAAAATATTTTGATCTGATGTTGTCGGCACAAAACAAACTGCCAATCCATGTTATAAGTTTTTGCAAATGTCATTGTACATCAGAGGACTTCACTGATGGCAGAGTAGATGTACTGGCATGACGCACAAAATGAAAAGACGTGTCAGTATCATAGCAACTTAAATGCACCACAGGAATTTTAACAATGTTAATGTTAGGGTTAACAAATGAAGACCGTTAGGGTTTTTTTCTCATCAGTACAGTAAGATTAGAAAAGAATATTTGGATATAGGTGCCACTGATGAATTTGTGTGCGGTCCACACTTCAGCCACCATCTTAAAGAACAAAGACACTGAGTGTGACAGATTTACAAAGATTGTGGGCCCCAGGCTCTGAAATACATTTCAGCTGCTATTCAGGGAAGTATGTATGCACAAGCATCAAACTCCTGAAGAGGACATGGAGGAAAATCAGATGTGTTTGAGTTCCCAGAGCAAATCCGAGGAAACAGCGTTTCAGTGGAACCCACTGTTACAATACAAAAATTGAAAACTCCAGTATCACAGGTAAAGGAATGATCAATATTTAAAAGGCTAATTTTATTAAGATTACAAAAATGGAAACAATATCATTAATAACAACGCTATTTTAATTTAAAAAAAAATATAGAACATAAATGTAAGGTGTATGTACATGGTAAATATTTTAGGCTTTCTTAAATAGTGGGAAAAAAGACAATAATATTTTAAGTTTTCTTAGTTAGTGCTGTGATTGATTTTTTTTGTCACAACTGTGCTCTAATTATAGGAGAATCCATCATTTAATGATTCTTAGTTTAACAATTTGTGTTCTTTTCTTTCTCAAGGAAACCAAACAGTTGTCATCCACCAGGAAACTGCAAATAATTAGTCTTCCATTAGGTTTTTACATGTTTTAAATCCAGTGACATATTGTGATTTGCCATTAGCAGCTTGACTGACTGCCTGTGTTGTGTTCACAGAGAAATTGTGAAAGGGGGCCATCCACTTAGAAATCGGTCAAAATAATCTCTGAGAGGAAAACATTTCCAGTTAAATTGTGACTTATAAACATTTTTGCACAAATAAGCTGCAGCACAGATCAAAAGTAACCTTAACCTCTGTAATAGGAGTGGCTCAAACAGTATTGATAGTAATGTA
>NW_005187529.1:1759821-1761343 GCF_000239375.1 Pundamilia nyererei | reverse complement strand
GACACATTTAGACACCATGACTGCCAGTATAGGTTTGCTCTGCATGTTCAGCTGTGTCTTTGATGTGGCCTCAAGATTTTTATTTTGTTTTCAAAAATGGAGGAGTGAACCAAACTCTGTGGGGACGGAGAGGTCATAAAGAAAGTAAAATCAAAACATAAGAAAAGACAAACTCCAGAAACATCATGAATTTGTATAACTTGTATGAAATCTAACCTTCAGTAGACAAGGAGATGTCACTTCACAGAGCAAACACTGAGTGGTATCTGTTAAGGCCTTTATCTATAAGTTATGAGATGCATCGGGATCTGTGCAGCATAACACCTCTGCCTAGAAGTCCTTGAAAATGTCGTTGAACTTCTCAGGCTCAGAAAAGTTCAAATTCTGTCAGCCTAATCATTTCAGTATCCCACACAGAGACAAGTTTCAGGGTGTTGAATCAATATGCAGTTTATAGTTTTTTTCTAAATAACAACCCAACTTTAAAAATAACAACTGTTCAAAACAGCCAAAGTATATTAATTTGACATCATCTGAAGATGTGGGAAACACTGACATCTAAATGTTAAAGCATTATTTAGACAAAACACTAAGCCAGCATAAACACTGTTTTCTATGGTTTAAAAACTTCTGTACTGAACAAAAGTGACTTCAGAGTAAGTAACAGAGTAGGAAGCAGAGCCAGGTAGAGTTATTGGCACATTTGCCGTGAGTTTCTAATCAACCCCATCCTCCACCAGACGCACTGAGACTCAGAGCTGACAGGCTGTGCATCAAATTAGGAACACAATCTTCCCGAGTTGCTGTGGAGCACACGTGCTTTCAATTGTTATCAAGTGTGTGTGTGTTTGTGCACGTGTGTGGATGTGTAAGTGTGTGTGTACCATGTTTATATATTTGTGGTGACCAAAGATTGGAAGTTTACTATACTTGTGGGGACCAACAGTCCATATGGGGACAAAATCCCCACGAGTTTGAAGGCATTTTTGAGACTCAAAATGCCGTTTTAGTGTCAGGGTTACAATTGGGTTAGGATTAGGCATTTATTTTTGATGGTTAGGGTAAGGGTAAGGGGCTAGGGAAAACATTATGTCAATTAGATGTCTCCACAAAAATATGAAAACAATATGTCTGTGTGTGCTCAACCTGTCTGGTCTGAGAAGAGCTCTCAGGTTTAAGAAGTCTCTGCTATGGATGCCACTGAAACCACTAGCAAACTTAACTGATGCAGCCTTTGCATTAAAAAAAACAAACCCGCTGCTCAAGCCCAGTAGGGGGTCAACTTAGGTGAGGTTTGTCCTATCAGGACCAACTGGTTGCAGCAGATGACTTCCCTTCCCTGACCCTGGTTCTGCTGGAGATTTCTTCCTGTTAAAAGGGAGTTTTTCCTTCCTACTGTCACCAAGTGCTTGTTCATACTCGGGTCATCTGACTGTTGGGGTTTTTTCTCTTCTTTCTTGTTGGGTCTTTAGCTTAAAATCTAAAGAACCTTTTTGCAATTAGTGCTATATAAATTTAATTT
>NW_005187529.1:1752481-1759629 GCF_000239375.1 Pundamilia nyererei | reverse complement strand
TCCCATTAATAATCACAAGCACTGCCCTGCTGACAAGAACAAACCCGCTGATCGATCGGGGAGCCGCATGATGGGGTCGAGTTATTAGTGGCACAGGTGAGTCGTAGATCACATTATTGATGTTGAAGATTAATGATAATTGTGCAGAAAAAAAACAACTCCAGCATGAGTGTTCAGCTCATGTAGCTGTATATCTGACAAAGATATCCACTTTGTTTTGACTAAATGAGGTGCCAAGATTTCAAAAAAGGCTTTTGCACGCACATCATGGTGACTGTTGTGTTTATTATAGGGTGTATTTTGTTTGAATTTTAGGTATAAAGAGTAAAAAATATATATTCACTTGCTACCAAAAAACAGGTCTCTCTATCACATGTCAGATGTTAAAGTTTCACTTCATACAGTCATGCTTGTAATTAATATAGTGAGTTTTGACTCTTTGAGTCTGACGCTTCAGTGGTGTGTCTTTTAACGATTAATTTCCAAATGATATTAAAATTCAAACACTCTTCACTGATCTGAAGTATTTGGATACTTCTGATTTAAGGGCAGCTCCCCCAAGAATAACACTAATGAACATGTTTGATTAAACCATGAGTGAAAAATATGCAGCTTCATAATTTGCAGAAGTACAAGAAATTCTGCTCACCAGTGCACAGAAAGAAACAATAACACTCTCCGGGTCATGCAAAGTGAAGCCGTGCAGTGTAGCAGAGACATAATGGGAGAGCCTAATGCAGACTGTGGTTTTTGACCCACCCTGTTTTACAGTGACAGATGGAGATGAAGAGTCCACTCATGATCCGAGCAGTCCTGATTAGCAAAATGGCGTGCCTTTGCATACTAACCACTGTCATGAACTCAAAGTCAAGTGGTCGTACTGAAGAGTGAAAGCAGCACAGGCACACAGACGTTTGTATTTGTTGTGACTCACTTTCTTTTCCATGAGTGTATTATTTTATAAATGTATGAATTTGCTAATCTGTGTATATACAATTGTATCCTTTTACGAATCCTGCGTGAGTGTGCTGACGTCTGGTCCTTATGAATTGCGTAGCAGATGATGTCATGTGTGCTGTGACGAGGACACACGTTTAAATAAGGGCCTGAGTTTTTTCTTCGCTCTTGTAGTTTTGAGGATTTCTGACTAAAGGAAAGTGGACACATTTTTTTTAATGGTCGGATACACACATATTTGCACAATCTCTTTAAAAGAGGAGGAGGTATTTCTCTTAGGGGGAGGCCTTAAATTGATTAGGCCTCCCGCTGCTCAGTAGTTACTCTTTGGATGTTTTTTATTCGATATGTCGCTTTAAATTAGATTCCAGTGTCCTGAAAATGCAAATCACAATGCCACAATGCATCAGGCAAATACCGCAACAAGGGCTGCAGAGCCCAAGAATTAATATAGATGTATAGGTCTTGGAGCTATTGCCTTATGCAAAGAAAAAACTAAGCCTCATATCACAAAATGCAGAATAGTGTGTGTTTCTGGCGTAGCAATATATAAGATGTCAACAGACTCTTATTAAAGTGAATGGAAAGGTTGCATTTGGATTTCAAAGAATTTTTTGTGTTTTGCTATTAGCTCATTAAAATCAGTGCAATGTTAAAAGCAGCATTATTCAACATTTGTAAAATTAAAAAGTAGCACTCTATAGAAAATAGATTAGCAGTGTGTGTGTGTATTTTAGGCACACAATCTCGTCTTCCTTCCATCGGGCTTTCCTTTTGTTTTTTTGTGTGTTGGCTATTGAAAGTGGCCATAAAGACATTAGTCAGCAACTGCAGAAGGTGGGAATCATAAAACATCAGTTCAAATGAGTAAGATGTGGCCCCAGTGTGTGTAAAGTACACAGATCAGCCGGGCCCTTTTGATATCCAGCTGGCCATAAAGGTGAACAGATAAGAAAGCCAACAAGCTTCATTCATAAATGTGACATACAGATGGTTGATATGAAAATCTGTGTGAGACGGTAGAGTAATAATAAAACTATCACTTTGTCATTGTTGATTTGTTATATTAGGCACTATGCTGGCCTTGCTGCGAGGTAAAAGGAAAGCTCATGTAGTAGTGTGCTAATTATGTTGACTTTAGTCAGCAAGCCGAAAATACATTTTCCATTAAGAGTGATTTCTGATAAATCTTAATAAATATGCACTACCAGTCAAAAGGTTGGACACACCTTCGCATTTAATACTTTTTCTCTATTTTTACTACTTTCTATATTGTAGATACACACTGAAGACATTAAATATATGAAGCATAATATATGGAATTATGCAGCAAAGAAAAAATTGATAAATAAATATGTCATATAATTTAGATTCCTCAAAGTAGCCACCTGTTGCTTCATAGACAGTGCTGCAAACCCTTGGCCTTGTCTCAGTGAGCTTCATGATGTAATCACCTGAAATGGTTTTCACTTCACAAGTGTGCCTGGTGAGGGTTTGTTTCTGGAATTTCTTGTCTTCTTGATGGGATTGGGACCATCAGTCATGTTGTGCAGAGGTCAGGCACACAGCTGACAGTCCTAATGGACAACTGTTAGAATTCATTTCATGGCAAGAACCAATCAACTAAATAAAGAGAAACAACAGTACATCGTTACATGAATTGAAGGTCAGTCAGTCCAGAAAATTGCTAAAACTCTAAATGTGTCCTCAAGTGCAGTCGCAAAAACCATCAAGCACTACTATGAAACTGGCTCACCTGAGGACGGCCCCCGGAAAAAAGAGCCCAAGCGTCACCTCTGCTGCTGAGGATACATTCACCAGCCTCAGAAATCGCAAGTTAACAACATACCACAGAGCAGAGCCCAGATAAATGCAACACAGAGTTCCAGTAGCAGACACATCTCCACATCAACTGTTCAGAGGAGACTGTGAATCAGGTCTTTGTGGTCAAATAGCTGCTAAGAAACTACTAAGAAAAAGCAACAAGCAGAAGAGATTTGTTTAGGATTAAGAAACAGACGGAATGGGCATTAGACCAGTGGAAATCTGTGCTTTGGTCTGATGAGTCCAAATTTGAGATCTTTGTTTCCACTCCCTGTGTCTTTGTACAATGTAGAAAAGATGAATGCATGGTCTCTACATGCATGGTTCCCACCGTGAAGCATGGAGGAGGAGGTTTGATGGTGTGGAGGTGCTTTGCTGGTGACACGGTTGGAGATTTATTCAGAATTGAAGGCACACTGAACCGGCATGGTTACCACAGCATCATGCTATCCCATCCAGTTTGCATTTAGTTGGACCATCATTTTTTATTTTTCAACAAGACAATGAGTCCAAACACACCTCCAGGCTTGTAAGGACTATTTGACCAAGAAGGAAAGTGATGGAGTGCTGCGCAAGTTGGCCTGGCCTCCACAGTCACCTGACCTAAATCCTATCAAGATGGTTTGGGATGAGCTGGACCACAGAGTGAAGGCAAAAGGACCAACACGTGCTCAGCATCTCTGGGAACTCCTTCAAGACTGTTGGAAAACCATTTCAGGTACCTTGTGAAGCTCATCGAGAGAATGCCAAGAGTGTGCCCAGCTGTAATCAAAGCAAAGTGTGGCTATTTTTAAGGATCTAAGATATAAAACCCGTTTTGATTTCACACTTTGTTGTTTGTTGCATGTTGGTGCTGATAAAATGATTTAAAAAAATACCATTAAGCTCTTGTTACGTCCATTTGTGATGTACAGTTTAGATCAATGTGAAAAACATTATGCACTGGGAAACAATGACAGCTTGTGAAAGCTCAGAAACTAGCAGGTTTGCCTATATCAAGTAACTGCTGGATACCTTCGAGTTTATGTTTTGAGCAACATACAGCCGACTTTGATCTCTCAGTTTAGTTTTATTTATATAGCGCCATATCACAATGGTTGGCTCAAGGTGCACCCAGTGAAACTCCTTTTCCTGTCAGTCTAAAGAAGCTCAACTACAAACTGTAGTAGTTACATTGAGATTTCTTAATATAAGGAATAGAAGATCAATTTCAATCATACATCCCAGTTTTTCTACATGATAAAGAAATGCTGCTGTAGTAAGTGAAAGAAATCCGTCAGAATTACTCAGTGGGGTTAGGTTGAAAGAAATATTGCAGGAATACTGCCGGCAGCTCAATGCTCAGATTGTCTGTAAATATAAAATGAATTTTTCTTAATTCCCAGCAGTGTTTTTCTTACTGAAAACGTTTTCTGTCATTTCATTATGTTTCTGTTACTTAATCAAGTTGCATAATATGACTGTAGCAACATTTCAGAAAATGCAGTTAAAAGGCTAAAATTTGCGCCCTCCTTCATGAAGCGATTCAGTGGGGTGGATTGGAGTCTTTGCTGGTCAATTCTGGCCCCCCAGCCTTATGTTTGACACCCCTCATTTAAATGATCAATATCCTGACTTTAACAGATTTCCGTATAAATGCATTACATTCTGTAATGTCTCGTTCTGTGTGAAAACAGAAAAACTAATGATCATGTACAATCTTACAGGAGAATATGGTCATTTTTATATCTGATCCTGTAAGTTCCCACTACTTTATTTTGCGCACAGCAACGTAAAGTAATCTTTAAAAAAAATACAGCAAGAAACTGTAACAAAAATACGGCAACGTAACAGTTTCACAGTAGCACAGTTACAGCTTCCTGAGGTTTAATTTCAAAGGCATGAAACTTGTTTTACTCTGATTTGAGTCAGTCCTGCAGACTTGTGTGCAGCATCTATAGTGTTTATTTTCTTTTTTGTCATATCAGACTTGTGTAGCTGCTGCCAAGGGACATCAATGTGACCTGGCAGTCTTGTCATCATACTGTAACAGCAGACGCTAATGTGTGACCTTGGCTGGGTTATTGTGGGACATTTGCATGAGAGCCATAGAGACAAATCTTGATGGTTTTTACCAAAGGGGGGGAAAAAAGTTTATGTCTTCATGTGTACTTGAAAAAATGCAAAGCACATAAACCCATAAAACTACGTCGCAATGATTAACAAGTGTTCAAGTGTAAAAAGGAAAGAAAAGACAAGTTAATGTGTTTCACTTACTCTAAATGTGACTGCTTGCATATTGCTGCAAATACACTTATGTTTATATAATGCTGGTACTGATGCCTTTCTCATAACTGCTCTGTCAGATTCACTTAAGATGCAATATCTTATTTTTGCATGCTTCCTCCACACAATACATAATTATTTTTTTAGGCACGGGCAAAAAGCTTCTTGCATTAACAGACCAAAACTGAATTTCATTTTTCAACCTTTCGTCTGTATCCCACTTTAAGTAGTACTGTATGTAATAAATGTCTAAATCATTCTGACAAACATAATCCTCTTCACTCACGCACAGAGATGCACACAAATAAATAACAGTGCCATCTCCTTTTTCATGTCATGTCATCTTGTTCTACATCCTTCTGATGACGCAGGTGATACGAGCAGGGTCCGCTAAATATAGCTTTGCACTGGAAATGTCACCACTGTCACATTCCTAGATTAAAAACCTCATCAAGTTTTCAAACATAAACCAGTTACATCCTGGTGGCCCAAAGTAAACTCGTGAAATCAGCTTACATCCTCGCTGTACATCAGCATGAATCATCTTTCCGTTTCTTACAATTGCCACCCGCGGTGGGTTTTGCTGAATAACGCCTGCAATACAAATTCAAATTCAAATTCAAATTTTATTTGTCACGTACACAGTCATACACAGTACGATATGTAGTGAAATGCTTGGACAACTGCTCGTGACCTAAAGAAAACAAAAAAGGAAAAGGCTATGAATAAGATAGGAAATAAATATGAAAAATTAAAAAGGGTAAATTTAACTAGGGAGGAATAAAATATAAATTAAGGTTAAAAATGAAATAACTGTACAACACAAATTAGAATGCAGGGTAAATTTAACTGGGAAAGAATAAGAAAATATATAAATTAAAGTTGAAAATAAAATAACTGTGCAACAAAATACACAATATAGAACTATATAAGAATGTATGAAGAAATATAAATAAATATATACACAATAACAGCAGCTGTACAAGTATTAACTGGAAATGAAGAATATAATGTCCAGTGTTGTGCAATCCACATTATGTCTACAAAGTTTGCATACGTGAGTGCATGGAAATGACAGATGTCAAACAAGCCATGGGTAATCATGACTCAAGGGAAATGTAACATCAGTTAACAAGTAAAGCAAAGAATCAGTGCTGTGATAAAGCTAAAAAAAAAAAAAGATCTGACCTTCTGACACAATTTATTAAAGGTCACAGATAATGAGTAATATTTGTTGAACATAAATAGTTATGGGCAATCTTTATGAGCATTTGTTTGCTACTGAATCAACATTAAAAGAGGTTTTTTTTCTGACACATCTCTTACAATCATCAAAATCAGTCAAAATAAGCAAATTTTTGGCTCCTGTTCTCTCTTTGCAACTGTTAGATATTTTAGACATTTAGGGACATTACTTAAACATGCATAAACCTAAATATTAATAACTGATAACTAGCCATTATTTTTATTTAATCTGTAAAGTCTCCTAAGCAGTTGGCTTTGGAGACTTGTGTCAGTCGACTCTTTAATGTGTTATGGACACATAAGCATACTCTGTTTGGACAGAAGTACCGGGACACCCACACATTAAACCTACAGGAGCTGCTCAGCTGCCGGGTGTGTGTATGTTGCTTACCTGGGAATCAACAACAGGATGCACTATGAGAAGAAAGCATGCCGGGGATGCATGTGGGCAATGTTCAGCTGGGAAACCTTGGGTCACATGTTAAATGCACCTTGGGTACTTTTAACATGTGAAATACACATTTGATTGTTGCAGACCACGCACACCCTTACGGCATCTGTAATGTCCGTGGCCTCTTTCAGTAGGATAATGTCCCCTGACACAAAGTAGAAATGGATCAGTAATGGTTTGAGGAGCACAACTGTCACGGACCCGGCTCTGGAGGACTTGGGGGTCCGTGAGCAGTTTTGACTGTTGTTGTTGTTATTATTATTATTATTATTATTTGGTGATGTGTGTGTTTTTCTGCACAATGCTGTGTTAGTCTGTGTCCCACTCGTATGTATAGGCAGGGTGTGGGTGTGTACGTGTGTATGTCTGCGGGTGTGGCTGGAGGATGGAGCACAGCCACCTGCAG
>NW_005187529.1:1750063-1751948 GCF_000239375.1 Pundamilia nyererei | reverse complement strand
CCAAGTTGCAACTTGCAAGACTTAAAGAATCCCTTGCTAAAATCCTGGTGCCAGGAGTCTAGTGGAGCCAATGCCTCAACGGGTCAGGGTTGTTTTGGCAGCAAAACAGGGTCCAGCATATATAGGTGGCGACAACAAGACTTAAATCACTAAAATAGTTTCAGATTGAGTAAATAAAAGTTGGAGATCTGTGTAAATTTCCACTTTATTCCCTTGCTTTCTGACTTTGTAGGTTTGACAAAATCAGATTTTTGCAAATTATGTTTAAAGATTTAGCCTTTTTTTTTTTATCAATGCTGAGAAATGTAGGCCGATTGCATCCAGGAATAGAGGCTTCAGCATGACACGGACGGTGGCACTCTATCATGCTTTTGTTTAGGTGTTGTGTCGCTATTTAATTGTGATTCAGTCTTTGTGAAATCATTTTTGTTGTGCAAGCATTCAAAGGGTGTCAGGAGTAAATGTCAGCTAACGTTTGTGTCCCAAGCAGACTGAGAGAAATGCAATTCTATTTCATTTGAGTTGATTCAATTTGCTGTCTGGCAAATTTTAATAATATGATTTAAATGTTGTTAAAGTTAAAAATGTCACAGTGAAACTGTAATAACTGGTGCAAGCAAGGAAGAAGACCTGCCTCACACAGAAGAGGAAGACATTAACCCTCATTTTGTTGTTGCCTCTGGATCAGCTGCTAATCACATGAAGGATGCTGCTGGTGAACAAACGGAGGGAAGATATTTTGTGGTCATATTCTCTCAAACAATACGAATATTACAGTGATTACATAACAGTGTGGAAATACTCTAAAAAGATACAGCAGTATGATTGTTATGATTATTAATATAGCAGTTATTGCATACATAACGTTATCAACCTAAATAAATGAAGCTAATGTCTCAGCATGTGTCGGACAGAGCTACTATTACAAAGACTCTACATAACCTGGACCGGGGTTATCACGAAACTAGAATTCCAGACTACTGATAATGCAGGAAAATACTTTTCAACACCACAGTGGGGAAAATGACAAATTTAAGAGGCTTTTATTTAAAAAATTAAGTTCTTTAGTATCTCCAGATTTCTAGTCTTTAGGTTCTGGTTAAGTGCCTTCACTGTGTTCCCTGTTATGTCTACTCTGTGCCTGTTTCCGTGTCCCACAGTTCTTGTCTCTATGTCTCAGTGTCAAGTCCATGTCTCTGTGTTATGCTTCTTGTTCGACTTTGACAGTCTGTATTTTTTGTCATTGTGTTCTGCTTTGCTTCCTTTGTCTTGTTAAGTCTGATTAGTCCCAGCTGTGTTTCCCTCCTGTTTCTCACTCCCTCGTTACTGCCTGTGTATTTAAGCCCTGTCTTTTCTTCTGTTTGTTGCTGGTCTGTCTGTGTTTCTTCTGCTTGTTATCCCTCTATGTTTCGTTCATATTCCAGGCTCTAGGTTCCTTGTTGTCTGTCTTTAGGTTCTGTATTCTATATCTCAGGTTTTTGTTCCTTTGAGTCCTTTTATTTTCTCCTAGTTTAGGTTTCTGCTTTAGTCTAGTCATTGCTATGTTCTGCTTGTGTTTGTTTCTCATTTCCTTACTGTAAATAAAGGTTCACTCGCAATAAGTCCTTTGTCGGTGCCTGCACTTGGGTCCTTTCTCTCACCTCTCTCCACGACTGCTGTTGAAGCCGTGACCCGTTTATGTCATGTGCTTTTTAAACTTGGTGCCACATTTCATTACCTTATCTTAGGAATTGGTAAGGTAGGCTTCAGTGCAGTACTTTAAGAGAAACATAACACATTCAAACACAAAAAATCTGTTATTCTGCTAATTTAACACTTCCTAGTAATATTACAGATGGGCAGGAACCACATTAACCTCATCATTCTGACACTGTTTGTTTGTGTC
>NW_005187529.1:1733357-1749534 GCF_000239375.1 Pundamilia nyererei | reverse complement strand
GAACTTTAAGACAAACACATACACAAATATTTGTGTATAAATTTCTTTCCCAGTAACTGTGAAAGACTCGTTGCCAGTTATCACAAATGCTTGATTGCAGTTCTTGCTTCCAACTCATCACTGTGTTAATGAGAGAGAGAGGAAAGCACCAGACAATTAGCAGCCTGTAAGTGCCTGCATGTAAACACAGTCAACGGAAGTGGGTCACATTCCTGCTGCTGGTGACTTAACAGGTGCCTGGAGGGCCTTATTTTTCAAACAGGAAACACAAAGTTTTAAAGAGAAAGAAACTGGAACAAGGGATATGTGGAGTGTAAAATTAGTGTTACAGTGCAGACAATACAACCCTGCACCTGTACAGATGTGGTGATCAGACTAAGTCGTAACAGGAAAGACATTAAGATGATACAGCAAATAGTTGCTGGAGGGGGAAAATCAGCAAATTAGTTTAAGGAGTATATTTCTGCGGCATATTTACAGAATTAGAAGCATTACACGTTTGTGTCCACACTCTGCAGATATGAATATGAATGAGGGACCAGTTTTGTCTCAGGTTAATTAACATGAGTCATGAGGGGAAACTACTGTGGAAAATGTGGCGTGAAACAAAATGAATTTGAGAAGAGTTTTTAAAAGAAAACTTGGCTGACTGGTGTCATAGAGTCAGTTGTTGCATTCTGTGATTCTGGCTCAAAGTACCCAAAGTCAGTGATAAACATTTAGTCAGGCAACAGAGAGATTAACTTGTATATGTGTCTTCTTTAGAGTGTTTGAAGGTCTTTGACTGAGGTACTCAGTTTACTGTCAAAGCTTTGCAGCAAGGTGCTATGTTGATGAGCCCAACTTACTTTCTTTCAATGAGGAACTCTTGCTCAAATATTTCTGCAGGCTTTCTGAAGGTCTCTCACAGTTTTTCTTTTCACATTGTTTTTCACACATTTTCAGTCCATGCCTTGTATTTGATTATTTTCAGTAGTTGCTTTTTTTTTTCTTTGCCTGCTTGTTTGTTAAGTCATATAACAGTGGCCTATGAATGAATCAATCATTAAAAGTGCACCTAACTCATGGGATGAACCAGTGTTGTGTCGGCAAACGACTTAACAAAGAACCAAGTATCTTTAGACACTTTGTTACTAGCAGCTTTTGAGAAAAATACATAATTAGTTCCAATTTCTTAATAAAAAAAGCATAAAAGAGTATTTTTATAGCAACAAGATAATTCCAAAAGAGTAAGTAAAAAGAAACCAAGCGTGCTTGGTTTCCTCGAAAATTTGAGTAAAGTGTAGGGCCAAAAAAGGGGAAGGCCTGAAAAGCTATCCACAGCAGATGAAAGTCTCAGTCATTTCTTTAAGAAACAGGAAAACAGCGAGTAAGGACCTGAGAGTCTGAAGCCTCATCAGAAACTGTCTCAGTTGGAGGTTGGCTGGAAGCAAAGGGATAAAGTGAGTGATGAAACCAAATTTGAAATTTTTGCTGGTGACTGTCATGATTTCCGCTGCATTTCAGACAGTGGTGTTTGGATCATATCAACACTGATGGAATGATGAAAGCAGAATAGTACGATTTTGAACCACCGTGCAATACCTGGATAGAAAAACACAATTCCCCACATTCCTATAAAAACTGTATATAAAATGAATGGTGGCACAAGACCTTTGCCCAGTACTGTATATCATATCCTATATGATATAGTTACAGTTAAGTCTTTTGTGACAAATGTGATGTTGAATGTGCTGTAAACATTTATGTTAAATGATATATTTTTACAGCAATGCCTCTGCACCCCAAGGGCATACACTACACTTGTGGAAAAGGTGCATGCTTGTACAAATTCCCAGCCAGTGAAAGTGTGAGCTAAAAGTCAGTAACTCAACACCTCTTGGATTCCAAATTTAATTTGGTAGGGGAACAGATGAAGCTAAGTAAGTGGCCCGTATCATTTTCATCACAAATCACACAAAAAAAGCTTTATCTGATTTAGTAGTGTTTGTTTGAGGTTTCTGGAAGAGGCCTGAGTACTCTGCTTTCTGTCACAGTGGAAAAGATTGGAGTATTCACCCCATCGGGATTCGCCTCTTGAAGCTACGATCACATGAACTGTTGCTGAAGTCGAGGTTCTTACCGAGCTGTTGTTAATTACACCGTGATTGAGTTGGAGATGTGGCGCTACTTTACACCAGGACAGATTCACCAAGTCAGTTTGAAGAGCTGCCTGCATCTTTACTCGGAGGGAAGCCTGGGTTTTTAGGAGGTGTTTTGCTTTCTCCATCATTTCCACTAAGTTTGCAGTAACTTTGATCTTCCTCCACAGATGATGAACTGTAACCAACTATTGTTAATCTAAACTCAAATATAATCACGACACAAGCTTTTCTTATCTTTACTTTTCCATCTGTTCATGTTCTGGCTGACTCAGATCTGCAGAATGCTCTCATATCCTCTGTGGGAGCGCGCACACAAACACACACACACACACACACACACCGGCCATTGCTTCTCCAAGCATTAAAGCCCACCTCACAACTAACCGGTGCTCCCCATCCATCTGTGCTCTCTTTTCATTCAGTGAGCAGGATTGCTCTGTCTCGGCTGAGATCCCTCCACCATGATCTTTAAGAAATCATTACGTTAACATAGTCACATTTTCCATCTCAGTTTGGATCATCATATTTACTGCAGGACACCCGAACATGTTCCTTTGGCTGCTCTAACATTAGTTTATAACTGACGGTGTAACTTATTATGCTGGTGTGTCTGAGCATCACTGTAGCAGCCTTAAAGAAAGAAGCCTGGGAGAGATCTGCTGACCTTTATCGAGGCCAAGAGGAGCACATGTGGGTTTACTAGACCTTCACTTAATCTTTGATTGCTGGTTTACTTTCTTTCTGAAGGCTTATTGGCTTGGCTGTGGTTTGTGTTTATGCCAGCTGTCCATTCTGGGTCTGAGAGACAGCGCCTCCCTGTGGAATACAACTGTAAGTAGAACCAAAGCAGTAGAAACTCAGTGCCACCTACTGTTCTTTGGTGTTCATTTATGGGGAGAAATGCTCGCAGTAATACTTAAATTAGTAAACAGGTGGATTGCTTAAAAAGTAGTTACAATGAAAGGGCTCCACCCCGTTGACTAGACGATCTCTAAGGTGTTACACGTTTCGTGGCAATATGCTCGCTCATTTGTATAAAGAAGAAAACGAGGCAGCAGAGTCAAAGGAGTGCAGCTGTTATTTTTTGAGTGAAGGGTCTGGCAACTTAGGTGTGGAGAGAGATGCATGAGAGAGGCCTGGACCAGCTGCTGAGCTCTGGCAGCAGATGCAGAAAACTGTTGTAGTCCAAGCAAGGGATGAATAATTCTGCATAATTTAGTGGGTTTTGGTGAGATTGTGTCCCATTTGTTTTGTAGTTATACTAAAGTTAAGTAAAGTTATGTGTTGAATTGAGCTTTTTACTCCCAGGCTGCTGGCTTATGGTTCTTAGGGTATTTAAAAGTAAAATGGGAGGCAGAGGCCTCAGCTTTTTTTAAAACCAACTCCCAGTTTGGATTTGGGCTTAAAACGTTTATTTTTGACAAAGTTTGTAGTTAGGGCTGGATCAGGTGACCCTAAACCCACCCTTAGTTATGCATGTAGTATTTATTACTAATTTCTGATGCCTTTGTCTCGCCTCCCCTCCCCCAACCAGTCCCCAAACCACTAACACTCAATATATGAAAATATGAAAGGTGATTTTTGTTATATTAAGTAAAATGTGGCCATTAAAATGTGTTCAGAATTTGCAAATTGATGAACTCATAAATGATAACGCGTTACTCTCCCCTACACCGCATCCATCAGCCTTTATAGGTAACATTAAGTATTAGTATCGGTAATATTGGCTCTGTATTTACTTGGTATTTGCAGGATTTGCAGAATCACACAGCACTACTCTTCACCTTAGAACGTCGAGCAGCTTGAAGTGACTTATTGTGATTCGACACATAAAAAAAAAAGTGTACTTTTAATGTAATGAAGCAAAACAAAGTCTTTATTTATTTATTTATTTATTTATTTATTTATTTGACAGTACAGTCAGTTCTGTAGAATAGAACTCATCAGTTTTTCTCTTTACCCAAAAATAAACAACTCAAATCCCTCTTCGTTTTTTTCAAGTTAGCATGACTATCTGTGTTGCATACATTTACAATGCAATAATAGTTCCCTTTCATGAGGTTAACACAAACGGAACTTAAATCAACATACTGTACACAAATGTATGGCCCTACAGCAGATTACTGTTTGTCAAAAATTACATTCAGATGAATTGACACACACACGCACACACACACACACACACACACAAAAGCAAAGCATACACGCACAAACACACATACACCATCTCCTTGTTTCTTCAGTCTTATCATTTGTTTTTTTAAAATACTGAAAATGGTCTGATTTTGACAAACACCTTGCTCTGTCATGAAGCATTGAGCAGCATCAGTGTACTGTCGGGTTTTTACCCACTGTTAGAAATGGAAATGTTTTTAAGATTTTACTATAAGTGCCAAAAAAACTGATTCATATAATGAATGAAAGGATTCCAAATGCTTTTGTGAGATTTCAAAATAAATAAAATCCTCAAAATTCCTTCATTTAAACAGCTGTCATGACAGATGTGCTTACTTTTTACAATCCAGATACTTCAATGATTGCTAAGTATCCGTTTCCCCCCCTCCACCAAAAAAAACCTTTGCTTGTTTAGTCATTTAATCATCAAGAACCACAGCAGGTCAGCATCCATTCATCCCACTAAACACTCACTGGTCCAGGTGCAATGCCCAAACTCGAACTCTAATGGAAACAATGTGCACAACAAAATGTCAGAGTGGCAATGAACAAAAGAAAGTCTGTTTGACAAATCGGATGTGCTTAAAAATCCCCCGCTTCATAAGCGAGCATCAAAGTGTGAGTTCAAACGGCAGCAACTGGACCCGCTTCAGTGACACCAAACCATCAGCAGGAAACTGTTGCAGACGAAACAACAAGCTGTTAAAACCAGCGTGAATATTTCAAGTCGCTCCATTTTTTAAAAATCCTTTTTTTTTTTTACAGTTACATTCAGAAATCAAGTCTTGTTTAATATTGCTTTAATCCTTTTTTACTCCTGCGCATGCTTGACAGAATAAATAACAAAAAGTGTCAGCATGTATGCAAATTATTCTGCTACAAGGGGCACATGCAATATGAGCAAAAAAAAAAAAAAAGAAAAGAAATGAAGGAAACTAACTTCAAGCCTGCACGACATGGTCCCTCCCAGTATTCACCAGCATATAACTTTGGTTTACGGTGAAAGCTCAGCGGTTAGCATGTTGCAGAGGTTTTTGCAATGTGGCAGCTTCCATTAAAATGTTATCGACCACTTCATGCATCGAAATCTCAATCAAATCACCCAACATTCATTGTTGTCCTCCAGCTGACTAGACAAATACAAAAACAGAGGTGAGCCAAAACCTTCTCTGCAGGTCTGTAGTCACAGTGCTTTAGCAGATGTGTGTATCTAGACCTGGTCTGTATCCCCCTTCACATGTGCACCAAACGCCCCCCAATTTTTTAAAATGACAAAAACAGAGCCACAAACACTTTAAATTGGCATAGGTACATTTATGTACCCTCTCTACTGCATACCGTACAATGATAATAATAATAATAATAATGAAGGCAACATAAAATATGAAGTAATCAACTAAAACAAACGCAGATCCATATTCCACAGACATACAGTATGTTCGTTTTTAGGCACATAAGAAAATTCAGTCACAGCAAGAGGACATAAAGCCCCAATCTGGATTCTCTCTGAAAGTATAAATTACAAAGAGGGGAGGGGTTGCTGGCAGAAAATAATCTCGATCTCTAGAGCCATGGCCACTGCTACGTAGCATAGCTTTCAGCTAACTCCACTGCATTGCAACACACACATAATGCAGGAGTAGCATTCATAATATGCAGTCTGGACTACATCTGTCACAATTAGAGACAAGCACAATCTGAAAGGTTTTAATAAAGACATTAATAGGACCACTGTTTGTATGTTAGTTTAGTCAGATTGCCTTTGTCTCCAACCGCGACTTAAATATCGAGCAGATCACATTTAATGAGTCGTCACTGCAGAAATCACAGTCATTCAAAACTTTTTTCTTCCAGTTCCTAAACTGAAGCTCTTCTAGTTTCGCTTTGGCTGACGGTCTTTGGCAACACTGGACTGGACACGACAAACACTCCTTGGCTGCACATCGAGTTAAAAGTTAGAAAGCAAAGCCAAAAACTGGAGGAGTATCTTGTTTGTAGTATCAGCAGGTTTACATAGGACATACACATTACATCTGGTGTATGGCCATGTGTAATCTTAAAAGTAAAGATTACATCTGGTGGTGTGAATGCACCGACTGTGTAGTCCAACAGTACAGTGTAGAACCCCAGTTTCTGCATAAATCAAGAAGAATTTGTTACATTTTTCTGCAAAAACAGGTAACGTGGGCGACACGTGCACCAGATCGGGCCTTTAATATTATACTATATGACACAGTATACTGTATGTCCAATATACTGGGCAGTTACAACAGACAAGAAGGCAACATCATTAGTCTGGCCTGACAGAATATGAGTATAACACAGTGTAACAGTTCTTAGCCAGTATTTCCATCCCACCTCACTTATCATGACTGTTTAGAAAGATGAATAATTGTAGTTGGACTGTGTCACTCATCTGTTTTTTAACCTTTTTCGTCCGGGAGAGATCACTGCGGTGTAGTTGCTTATGCTGTTTTGTTTTGTAAATGAGTGTGTGTGGGTGTGCACGTGTGGTCGTGTCATAAGTACTGTACTGCTCTGTAAAATACGCGAGACTGTGTGTTGTAATATGATGTAATACGCTTAATGCTTCCATTATGTCCCGGTTTCTTCATCGTTGTGCTGGTCGTGTGTGGTCGAATCCCCCACCTCGCCTTTTGGCCTGGTGTGTCTCTGTATTATCGTCTGCGATGTGACCATTTCCAGTGCATTTAGAGTCTGTGGTACGTGCACGCCTTTTGTGACCAGTGTCTTCTTTTTTGTTTGCACTTTGCCCGTTTCCTGTGTGTGCGCTGTGAGTTGTTGTGTATGTGAGGTTTGCATCGTATGCGGTATGAGTATCTCTGTGCTGGGGGGGCCTCCTGGGTCTTTCATCACCATGCTGGCCCCCACCATGGCGGGATAGCTTCGATTCCTCCTCAGTCCTGGAAGCCCCCCACCCAGTGCGCTGTTCCCCAGTCCAGCAGAACCAAAGGGGCCTAACAGAGTACTTCCAGATGAAGCTGAAGCAGAATGTGGGGAAAGGGTGCGAAAACTCTTCAGTTTGTCCACAAGCCGCAGATTGATCATCTCTGTTTGGTTGTCATCGTCCACCTGGCCCTCCTTCTCCCTTTCTGCCTCCCCCAGCACTTCCCTCAAAATTGTACGAGCCGGCTTAGAAGCGAGGAAGGTATCGTAGTACGGCGGGTCGTCATCGGAAGGGCTGAACTGAAACATGGGGCCTGTAGCGATCGAGGAAGCCGATTTGGAGTGAGGTGAGCTGGGTGGGCTGGATGGCTGAAGGAGGA
Organism: Pundamilia nyererei; assembly: GCF_000239375.1. NCBI lineage: Eukaryota > Metazoa > Chordata > Actinopteri > Cichliformes > Cichlidae > Pundamilia > Pundamilia nyererei. Next base: position 1,741,928 of record NW_005187529.1, on the reverse strand, counting down.
GGAGGGTGTCTGGACGTTCTCCCAGGTGCTTGACTCCACCCTGCTCCGGTCTCTCTGTGCACCTCTGTGCTTGAACCCCTCCCAACACTGCCGAAGCATCCAGCCCTCGGTCCCAGCTGCGTGGGTTGTACACTGAGGCAGAAATTCCATTCTCCAGCAGGAGGCGCACCAGGCCTAGAGAGGTGCTGGTGGTTTTAGTGGAGTCCCTAAGGTTGGTGGAGGACTCGGCGAGGGAGAGGGAGAGGGAAAGGCGGCGAGGTGTGCAGCAGGGTGTGTAGGAAGGCGTGGGTGGGGCTGAGAAGGGTACAGGGGAGGCAGTAAGGGAAGGCGTGCCCGGGCAGGTACTGCTCTGACACGCAGCCATGGCTGGGCTGGAGGGGAATGGAAGGACAACAAAAGAAAAATGATGAGTAAGCATAACCAAAATTATACAGACACCACCAGCCTTTAATATGACTATTAAATCTTATCCTGTTCTGGAAGACTGAGCCGTGCACACAAGTTTAAGCTCAAGTCTGCACATTGATTTGTACTCTTAAAACTCAGAAACATCAAGTCTGATTGACACATTGTTCACACATTAAACAATTTAATCACACAGAAAGTTAGTTCATCAAGCCCCGTATACATGGTGAAGAAACATTAAGCACAGCAGTCCAATTTGTAGCCCTTAGCCGCTCTGCAGGGAGTACACCGTCACGTGACATTTATCTAATGGGAAAAGTGCCAGAAAAACTGAGACTGTAAACTAACTGACTCAAAAAAAAATAAAATGGACCTCTTTGCTTAGTTTATTTCCACCGAGTATAACACAGTTAGATTTAATCAGATTGGATCAGTGATTGGATTCCTGGATGTCAGGTTTGTTAGTTACAAAGCGGCTTCCTAACAGGGAAACTTATGAGGCAAATAAGAAGCACACTGCCCAGTGACTAACTAGAGGACACAGCTTTTAAAAATGACATGTTTGTGTTGCAGAGCTTTTTCACAGTTTAGTGCTTGTGAAATTTGCCTCACGCAGCTGCCCACAAGTCGCTGCCCACTAAGTTTGACCAGACAAAAGAGAGACGGTGCAAATTCCCCAAAGTTATTCTGCTTCACACCAGCAAATCTTTAGAAATGCACTACCATGCATTTCCTCACCCATGCGCACACTAGTAGGTGCACTCAATGGGTCTGCTCTACTTCGGCCATAACAACCATGTGATACAACTCCAGTTCTTCTTCCTCGTCACATGACCTGTTAAGCCAATCAAGACATTGAGCGTTATGCGCCAGGTCTACGGCAACACAGAAGCCCTGTCTGGAATGAAAATCAGAGAAAACCTGACTCGTTCAATTACCTACTACTTCAGGTCTGCCATTTAGAACAGATATAAAACAATATGTCTGACTGCCAGCTGTTGTTTATCATTACACAAATCAGGCTAAAGACAAAGGTTTATCAATGAAGTATTTAAGTGTTGATGTGTTTATTTATTTATTCTTTACCTGGGGGATGCAGTGGTCAGCTGATCAGAGGGGTGGAGAATCCTGCAGGTGGTGAAGGTATATGTGGAGCTAGTGTGGGACATACACTTCCCTGGGAAAAGAACTGGAGGAGAAAGGAAGGGAAGGAAAAAAAGAAGAGAGGGGAAGATTTTTAGTGTTGACACAAAATAGACCAAACACAACGAGGCAAAAAAAATGTTAACAACAACGTGGAGAAAATAGACCGTGGGCATAGTACAGGACCCGAGCGAAAGCCCCAGCTAACATTAGCCCCCCCAGTATACTTGTTTCTGTTAGAGAAACTCGAAGTCTATCCCAGCTAATAGCCTTGGTTGTGAAAATGTAGTTGCTAAGGGCGAGCCTCGACAACAAGAAGCAGCAGCTGAATCAGTCACACACTCATCTGATGTGACTGAATATTCAGTTTGTATACCTAAAGCATAAAGATGCGTTTATTACGCTTTTATAAATTATGAAACACTTAAATGAGGTAGAAGAGTTAAGTTATGAGGCAGATTTTTCATTGCAGTGGTATTAAAGTTACAACCAAGGCCACACGGGGCTGATTCACTGCAACACTTTAACTTTTTAGTGTTAATAAAGAGATCCATGCCTCTCAAGTTGTGCTCTGCTTTTACATTCATATTAATTACAGTTATAGCACTACAATGTTTACACCCTTTCTAGGGTTAAGTTCACTTGAATTTCTTGCGTTAATTTGTTTTATTATTCTCAGTGTTTCCCTGTACTGGGAACACTTACAAAGGTTTATTCTAGTCTGCGCCTCTTCTCCATTTTAAATGGTACCATGTTGACTTAATAAAAATAAAGCTTTGGGTTTTAAATTCTCTCTCTCATTTTTGGCTCGTAGCCGTAAAGTTAAAGCCACCCACTCCCACAAGATTTGTACTCTGGGACAAGAGAATATCAATGGCACGGCAGTCATCCACACCAAAGCTGCTCAGTAGGCTCCAATATTAGCTAGCCGCAAGCGCTACGAGTTCATGTGACTCGAACAGCTGCCCCAACAGCACTTGACCTGCCAAATTTCTTTCTGTATCTTCGTGCTTGTGTGCTACAAAACAGTATAGCTTAGCATGAAATATTAAACCCTCCTGCTCCTAAATAGTGTCTAAAATGTTTTATAGAATATACCTAAAGATACTAAAGACTTTGCAAAAGATGAAAAACTTTGAGTGTAAGCGTAATTGGCTGAAATAAAGGAGAAAAAAAAGTGGCAGCAAAAGAAAGTGTGAACTGAGAAGAAAGGCTGCAGATGGAAAATGACGGAAATGAAAGAACAAAAATAAAAACATGTACTCTGTCTCGTTGCCGTTCGCTGGCTGCATACACGGGGACAGCTCCTGGGGTGGGTGCGTGTGCAGGTGTGTACACATGAGCGTGATCATGCAGGATGGGATGTCACGTGTCCAATGAATCCTTTCTCCTGCCCCTAAACCCGCCACCCCTCCTGTTCACCCTCGTCCCTTTTATCCCCATGCTCCAGGGCAAACATGAAGGTGTTGTGGTTTGATGCAGTGCTGTAACCCCAGCTAAGAGGCTCCCTCACCAGGCATGCGGTCCACAGTGTTTGGCTGTAAGGTTTGGCGCTCTTTGGGGTCCACATGCCCGTTGATCTCGGGAGAAAAAGGCAGCGGAGAGGAAGGGGACGTGTTGGAGAGAGGAAAGGGCATGCTTGCAACATGTCCATCATTTCCCTGAACTGCTTCTGCCGCCGCGCAGATCGTTCCATTCAGTGCGTCTGACTGGCTGATTTCTTCAATGTTGCCATTTTTGTTGCGGCAGACTGCGGGAGTAGAGGTAGAGCGAGGCAGATCCGTGGGAGCAGGGCTCTCCCCTAGCACGGCTCTAAATGAGTCACATGATACTTCATCCTCCTCTGGTTGGTCCAGCTGCCAGCTGTCCTCCTGTTCCTGTTCCTGTTCGTGCGCTAAAGTGCGGAAGCCCTTCGTGACCACACCGGGCCGATGATCCAGCAGAGCACCCATGTGAGGCTGAGCCAGCTGCTGCCATGCGTGGAGCGTAGCAGAGCCTAGGAAAAAACACATCTTCAAGTTACGCGAAAATCAACAGCAGCTTCAGCTATTTTTAACAAGTTTGTGACCTCCTTTAAACACGCATACAGAAAAAGTACCACAAAATCTGTGATTGTCGATTACAGATATGTTCTTATCAAGTTTTCAATGATCACAGGTTAAACAAACTACATCTGTTTAAATTCTAAAAGCACCTGATTATTGCAGGTGAACACGAAGACGTCACTTATGTTCAGTAGGTGTTGTTTATGTGTTGAAATGTGCTTGAAAACTAGAAAATTATTGTTAGTACGTTATATATACACATATATAAACTAGGCTAAGCTCCAAAGTAGAGACGAGAACACATACATATACAACAAATGCACATTCTTAGATTATAACACTGTCACAGCGTTTCTTTATGCAGCACACAGAGACTCTCGCACACAGCACTGAGGGTGGATGTCACGACAAAGGAGGAATGTCTATAGGCCAAAGTGTCTTCGCACACCGGACTGCTTGAATTTCAAGTCTAGAAAAATGGTTTTCTACTAGAGATGCATTTTGAGAGATGCCAGTGCAAAAGAACAAACGCAGAAGAAATGAGAGAAAAGGAAAGTGGAAAATGATGAAGACTTTATTCAAGACATCATCAAAGAAAGCAAACAAGGAGAATAGAACAAGAGTAAAGTGCAAAGACCAAAGTGAACTGAAAGGCCAACAAATGACGAGTGGAAGAGGTGGACAGTACATACAGCATCATGACACTGATGAAAGGCTCAGAAACTTATGCGGACAGATGAACATTTAAGAAATAATCACCTGAGATTGTTTCTACATTACTTCTTATTTCTGCACCGCTGTTAGACTTGAAATGAAACATTTCCATCTCTTTTTGTTTTTTACATTTTCATGAGTTCACGTGCTTGGAGAACACATTTTTGTCCTATGACGCAAATGGTTGCAACTTCAAGTTTGGACACTAGGTGGTGCCATCGTACAAGATGTAAGGAAGCTTTCAGTTCCACTGGACAATACTGAGAGTGGATGGATGATTGAAGCGGTCACAACAAGTACATGTTAACAAAAACAGGTTTCTGAGATTATAAATATAGTGATAACTGCTCTGTATCAACAATCCAACACTAAGAATTCAATAAATAATAAATAAAGCTCCTCTATTAGAACAAGGCATCAGAAACATGTTCAGCATGTGTTCAAAAATACAGAAAGTGCATTTCAAATACCATACAGGAAATCACTCACTGCAAATGTGTCAGTGAGCATGTGTTGTTATGTGCTAGGTAGGCTTTTTAACACATTATGGCTGTGCACAACTTTATAGTTTGAGACACGCTCCAATATCCAAGTACAACACTTGAATAAAATATTAGGAAAAGAAATCATTAAATCGACTTTGTATAAGTTACTGTGTGCAGAACGTTCATTGAACTATTCTCATTCTTAAACTGCAGCCTTCGAACCAGTGCACTGCTCCACACACAGCAGGCTAACCTATATTTCAAAGCTGCAGCGCAACTGCGTATGTCTAAAATAAAAGGAGTGCTGCAGATTTAAACTACCATCCTGTTGCACCAACCTCTCCAGCAGACCTGTGGCTACAGCCAGGGGAGGCTGTGAGCTTGAGAAACTGCTCAGCTCCATCAAACTGGAGCTCCTTCGCAGCTTGTTAGGATCTGGTGAGGCGCTCAGAAAGATCTTGGACTGATTGCATTTGTGAAAAATCAGGTATTGATTCTCACTCTGAGTTGCTTGACTTTGGGTTTCACAGCCCTGGCTGCGTGCTCTGGGAGGAGTGAGGCTGGAATTTTGCACCTGGTTCTGATTTTCATTGTGTTTTTCCTTCAAAAGCTCATTTTCATTGCGAAAGGCTTTTTCACTGCTGAAATTCTGATTTACTTTTTCATCATGTGGAAGATTCGAGGACTTGTGACTCTGAGAGGAATAATCACCTTCTAGCGGCTTTACAATCTGCAGCTTCTCCGGCAGGTAGGACCTGGGTGTGAATGAGTACCCCGACCAGATGCTTCCAACTGAGGTATGTGAGGAAAGCGAGAACAAGCTTTCCGTTGGGGTTCCTGGTCCTCCTTTTTCCTCCTCTTTGGCCAGGTAAGCCAGCTTTCGCTCCCTCTCCTCCTCGAAGAATCGTTTTTCTGAGAGGTAGTTGTCCCGGCGGAGTGACAAGCGACGCAATGCTGCCTCCAAGTCCCTGCTGCCCGGAGTCCCAGGGGTACCAGGGGGGCGCTTGTTGGAGTCCTCTGACCTGAAGAGGGAGACAGACAGCGGTACAGTTTTTTTGCAAAGTTAATCTCTATTTTGAGATAATAAAATGATCGTTTAATTTAATTCACTATCAAAAGGGGAAAAAATAAGAAGAAACCTTAAATAATTGTGTTATTTCACTCTTAAGTGTATAAAAAACCCTCACAAGTCATTTGGAAAAATAATCCAAACGTTTGAATCAGAGAAGAAACTAAGTTTTTCAACTTATTGTCAGATATGACAAATAAACACGGGAAATTATTTGTGAAACTGGAACTGGAAGGTGTTTGCCAAACTTTGAAATGAGAACCTTAATCAAATTTCAAAACAGCTGCAAATGAGCACTCTGTTAATTACCTAACTGGGATGCTTCTAAATTAAATACATTTCATCAGGTCATTATGCTTCATCATTCAAATCTACGGTCCGTAGCGGGAGCGATGTCCATACCCGTCATCAGGCGTCTCCAGGATACTGCTAGTCCTGTTGTCTAGGATGATCCCACTTCCTGTTTCACTACCATAAATGGAGTTGGAGCGTGGCGTGCCCACCCTGCTGGAACGCCCTGAGGTGAAGCATGAAGTCTGATTGGAGCCTGGGATGTTGAGAGGAGAGGGGGCTAGAGATGAACGCTGCTGACGCATCAGATTGAGGTTTTTCACCGTTTGGAAAACTCGCTTCGGATGCAGTCTGCAGACACACAAACATGGAGTTGATGGATGACTTTTAGATTATTACAAATGATTAACATCTGAATCAGATCATACTGTGGAGGGAAAAAAAAAAAAGGATATGTACCTCTGCTCTTCTACGTCTGGATCATCCATTTGGAGTTCCTTCCTCATGGTGCCCTCTATTTCTGCTGCCAGTGAGTCCTGGAGAAGAAACAAATTGCTACTTGGGAACTGAAGATGTTGTGATGCAGACAGACAGTCTCTCTTCTAACTATGTACATTTCTTTTGCATTGTAAAAACCCTTAAAAATTTAACTCCATCACTCACCATCGGGAACAGGCCCAGGGAATGGAAACGCCTCGCCGTGCTGAGCGGGAGAGTTTTATTTCTCAGGTTCTTCAGTTCCTCCTGAGCTTCATGCAGCATCTCCATACACTCTGCATACTTGTCTTGCAACTCCTGCAACTAAAAGTGAAGAAAGGAGGAAGAGCTTTACAGAGAAGAAAATGAAACGCACTGAAGCAGAGTGTTTCACCTCCAGCCTGGAGGTCATTTGTCTCCTGTTTATCTCTCAGTTACATTTAAACAGTGACAGGACTGATTTTCATACAATTTGCTTCTCGGAGAGACTGAGCTTTGCATGCTGTTTTATTATGGTATAAAATATGTCTTTAAAAAGGACAATATACTGTGGGTGCTAAATTTGGTGATATAATAATATGTGAAGACAGGAGAAGCCATCAGCAGCATCTCTACTGGACCAATAACATGTGTTGATGGAAGCATGTTGATTATTGATGATTACTTTATAATTAGCATCCTAATAATAAAGTAATCATTTTTAAAATCATAAAATCTAACAAAAAATACAAATCTGATGGCAGGAATATATATAACTGTCATACTACAAATTTGCCTCATCTGGCAGCAGCTGGCAATGCAGAAAACACAGTGCTGTTGCCATGGTGACCAGGCCCTGGACTGCCCTACCTCAGCAGTGAGTTGTCGCTGGGCGTCTTTGGCTGCACCCAAGTGTTGAGTCAGCTCCTCATTTTCCAAAGCATACTGACAACACGGCAGACAACACAGGACAACAGGTGTGAAACCGACTGCATTCAAAGTATTTTTAGCGTTTAATGTAATCTGGGACAGAGATCGGGACTTTCGTACAAGCTTGGCCTTCTTCTGGAGGTCGACTATCTGGGAGAGGAGGTGTGTGATCTCCTCCTGCTGTCTGGAGGCGTCCTCAGTCTTCCTAGCCAGCTCTTCAGCCAGAGAGGAAATCTGCAGGTTGGCATCGCCTGGGAATGAGAACAGGTGTTCAGCAAAATACAGCTTATGGCCACACTGCTTCTAAAGAGTGACTGTGATTGTGTGTGTGTGTGTGGGGGTGTTTGTGTGTGTGTGAGTGTGTGTGTGTGTGTGCCACTTACTTTTGTAAAAGAATAAAATAAAATGACAATAATAAATAATTCTGACACATATAATTACTTTGTGTGTGTGTGTGTGTGGGGGGGGGGGAAACAAATAAACAAAAAAAGCCACTCACGTATTTCTTTGACACAGTCATTGACAAGTTGCTGCTCTTTTTCCTCATAGGAGATCGTTTCTGTCTCCAAATGACTCGCCTGGAGGGAAAATGAAAATAACTTCACATCACAGCAAAGATAAGATCAAGCTTATAATTCATTTAAGACTTTCTTATATGAATGTTTTTTATAGGGAATCTATAAGATGGTAGTGAGACCTGCTATGATGTATGGTTTGGAGACACTGACAAAAAGACTGGGGGCCAGTTAGAAGATTTTCAATGGAAGTGACCAGAATGGACAAAGTCAGAAATGAGTATGTGGCAGGGGTGTGGTTTTTGGCTCAGCGGGCTCGAGGCGCAGTGTCAGGGAGGCTGAGGTCCAGGTGAAGGGAATTAGGCTGATGAACTCTCTTTTCCCTTTTAGTGATGTCGGGGACCGGCAGTGTGAGCGTGGAGCCAGCTGGAAAACTGGCCATGGCTGAACTAGCAGTGCCGATCTAAACACATTGGGTGTGTGACATATAAATAAAAGTGACTAAACAGTAGGGATGG
>NW_005187529.1:1705474-1731752 GCF_000239375.1 Pundamilia nyererei | reverse complement strand
TGGCGCAGCTGAGACACCTATAAGGAGACGATTGACGTCAGAAGAAGATGGGGGGGGGCATGCAGGACGTTCAGCTCATCACAGACATACATTATTACACAGTTCCCACCACCAAATACTGAAGCACTGACGAGCACACATTCGTTGTTTACCTCCTCTCGTATGTGCTCCACTTGCTCCTCCAGCAGTTCATTCCTCTCACTGAGGGCTTTGTTTTTCTTCAGCAGTGACTGTCCGATGCGAGCCGCTAACTCCAAGTCACGCTCTTTCTGCAGAGACAAAGCTGCGTTTAGCAAAATGAATTTCAATAGTTTAAACATTTGCAAAGACCCGTGTTAGTAATTTTCCCCTGTTTCAGGTCTACGTAAACTAAACCCCTCAACCATTAGCCTAGTTTAATATATATAGATGCTTGTTTCAGCTGCTCCTTTATTAGAAAAATGGGTTTGAAGGATCTGTATATTTGATTTAACACAGAGTTTTTACACCAGACAACCCTTCTTAGCGTGTATCAGAATTACTCAAACCAGCTTTAAATGTTGGGTAAATTCAAATACATCAGTAAAGAAAAGGACAAAACAAAAGAGAGCGGCAAAAGCAACACAATATCCACTAATCACTAAATATGAACCTCAAAAGGAAACCTTTGTACATCAGCCACACTGGAAAACTCCCGTCAGTCAACATGAGGCAATAATTAAAAGCTTATTGTTAACTAGCCACTCCTGTTTCTATCACTACATCAACAGGACTATTTATTGTACTATTAAAAGCTACCAGCAAAGCAAATACTGCAATAGTTTCATGTGCTACAAGAAATAAAAATAACTGACATGATCAGAAATATACAGATCTGACATTAATTGCGTTCGCAGTAATGGAAGTCATGTGTTTGGTGATGGTGCTGTTTGTCTAAGCCATGCTTTCACAATGCTGTCCGGTTGCTCAGGTTCATACTTTAACAGTGACGTCACCCTGTTTTCCTCCCTGCTTTACATTCTGTTGGTCAGCGCAGTCAGCTGAGGAGGATGAAGTTACATTTGAATATCAGCCGATGGAAACGGCTTTTATGACGTTGCTTTCTTTGTCGCAACCCTGATAAATCCGCCCGCGTTTTGACTATGACATAACACCATGTGACCGAATGGCCTTGCAGACCCTCTGACAGTGTCCTGGGTTCCTGGTTATTCTACTTTATTGGATTTTACCTCTTCCAGCAGTCGAGTGACAGCGTCAATGTCGCTGTAGGTCTTCGTCATCTGGCCCACTCTGTCAGCACACAACACTGCAGACACAGAAACAGTGAAAGCAACTGAGTGCTGAACATTTCCAGAAGAAGCTTTAACAGTTCTTTTTTTTTGACTATAATATAAATCATGTTATTAAATCATAATCTAGGCTGATTTCATGTATGCTTTCATATCACTCAAGCCAGAAAAAAGCACTATGGGCAGCTTTTTGGGCAATTTATTGCCTCTTTAAAGATTTTCCATTTTTGTCATACATGCAGATACCGCCAAAGAAAATTAAATATAACATTTAATATAATAGAAAGAGGATGGATGCTTTAAGGAGTTAGTTTCTATTTTTATACCTGACAAATATGACCTGTATAAAAGTAAATACTTATAAACATGTCTAGTTTTGGGATTTACTTACCTGGATGATTGAGCATGCATTAAGACATTTGTACAATAATGTGTTGGAAGAAAAGGCCTCATATACGGCTCATAGTTATAACGGGTGTGGGCTGTGGGTGTGGAGTGCATTAGCTTTATTTATCTACATGCATATGCCCGGTTTTACAGCCCTGTGCAGCACACAGCGCAGACTGGACTTGACAGCACTAAAGTCATGAAAGCATAAATACGCCAACAATGACCCTCCGTATAGCTCAGGGTTTTTGTTCCTAGCAAATGACTCAGAAAAGATAAGTTATTGAATAGTGACACAGAGGTCAAAGTGAAGGGCCACGCCTCAGCCATGCTGCTTATTATTAACTCCCTCAGTCCTCAAACAGAGGAGTTTACATCTGTATGACTTCATAGTTTAATTTGGAAACGATTCATAGACAGATAACCTGCATAAAACAACAAAACCAGCTTGTCTGTTCCTTGATACCAACTTGTTTCATTCAAATTGATTTTAAAAAAAATTATAGCAACCTTTTTAGAAAGTATCTTCACTTGTGAGTGCAGTTTTTTTTAAAGTTTTTTTTAAAGTTTCCACTGCATGAAAAGTGAGGCTTTCATAAATGAACACTGCTATAAATTCCTGTGGAAATGCACATTAACAGCAGAAACTCGGGGGCAGGGAAGAATGCTTTCACACCAAGTTTCAGCCTGAAAGGACTGCAGTTCACCCCCATACCCCTGCTCAGGCCCAGGGGAGCCTTTAAAATGTAAATGTTGTGAGCTATACAAATGCAAATCATAGTAGTATGGAGCCATCAAGCTCCACTAGTTACACACATTTCTAAAAAGGTACCAACTCCATTTTAAGATCATCTCTTTTTGATCAGGCTTATTTTAGTTGTAATCCCATAAATTGTCACTGATAGATTTGCAATATGTCGGTAAGCTCACCAAGATAAATTATGTTATTTGTAACCAATAATAAATTGTTAATAAGTAATTTCATCAACATGCTAAACTGTGTGACGTTCTGGCAGAATGCAAAAGAGAGCCGGCCAATGTAAACAACAGATTTTCATGTCCTTGTGTGGTGCAGACCTCATATGGCTGCTGGAAACAAGGAAAAGGATGCTTGATGGAAATAAAAGTTAATAATGGATTAAATCCTTAACTAAGTAAGTTAACAAAGGTAGGAAACGTTGAAGCACTACCAAGGCATTTTATTTGATTAAATAAGGGCACCTTGGCTTGTTTGCCCTTTACTTTTTGCCAAAAGTTTCACGGGCAATTTCAAATCAGGTCTTCACCTAAACCCTGCATCTTATTTCTATTTATTTTTTATTTATTTATTTTTACTGTTTTTGTCGTTTGTGCCTTTTGTGTCATTTTTTACAGAGACAATGATAGGCGGATACGTTCAGTACATATAATGTTAGGACTATTACCAAACCCACATTTGTCTGCTAGCACTACAAGTTTATTATAAGTTAATTAAACACGGGATCTCTAAAGTCAGGAAGTGTTGTTCTCTCACGATCCGGATTGCTTGGGTCACGTTTCAGCATAAAACAAGTTGTTGAGTTACAGATATGGACTGAAACCTCAACTGGCCTTTTTTTGTGAAAACGAGCCGGTTGAGAAGGTTCAGGAATGTTATGCTTCCTTCTGGATGCCTCATTTTGGAGGTTTTCCAGGCATGCACATGTGGAATCATGCACCTGCTGCATCTCATCTCTATTGAGAGGAGTCTTGGGATCTCTCTGGAGGAACTGGAAAGTGTAGGGAGAAGAACGTCGAATATCCTGCTTTGCCTGCTGTGAGCTGACTTGCATAAGTGGAGGATGGATGGATGGCACTAGTGCACTGACATGCCAATATTCAAGCTACCTTGATAGTAATACTAAAAATAAATGGAAAAAAAGAAAACAGTCCCACTTCAAAGAGGTTGATCACAAAAGGCTAACCATCTGTCAGACACAAGTGTGTCTCACACACACACACACAAAGAGAAACATCCATGCTCAGTCTTTTCTCATGTTTGCGTTGCTGAACCACAAACCTACTGGAATAATTTGGTATGAGGAAACCTGTGTACGTGCACTCACGCACAGACACAGAGACACAACACCCACAAGACATTTATTTAGTTGATATCTGGCCTAATAGAGGACTCTGCTGTGGATAGTGAGCGTGTGGCCTGTTTACCTCCAATCTATCAAACTCTCCATGCTGACTTGGTTCCATGGTAACACTCCACCCAGGTCAAACGGCTAAGCTGAAAAAAGTGAGGATGGTTTGACTAACAAAAGCTGATCTGACTACAGAAAGTCTGTCTATTACTGACTGACTTTAATAAGCCAGTCGGGTGAGAAACAGGCATTAAAGACAAACAGCACAGGTTAGAGAAGGTGACTGTAACCTGGATTATCAAAGAGGAAGCGTAACCTAATTCTGAGAGGTGAGCAGGATGTTTTCTTGATATATTATCCAAAGTCTGGGTAACTTAAGACACGCACACACCATCTCTTTCTATTTATTTTGCTCCAAGACGATGACAAAGGAAAGGGGACATCAGACAAGTGGTCCTATTCAGCAGCTGTGAAAACTATGTGGGTTTTGGAGATATGTAGGACTAAAGACAATCACCTTAAACACAGATATCTGATTTGGTGACTCTGTATTTAGAGCCATAATGTAATCAAACCTCCACGTGAGCACACCCTCGTGGCCTTCGGTTTTGTGTGTGCAGCAGAAGTAGTGGGTGCGCTTGAAGTCTGGAGTTACAGACATTATAATAACCTTAATTGTAGCACACAGGTTCATAGAAAAGAAAAGAAAAGAAAACAGAAAGGAAGCCCTGTTATTCACATTAATACCCCAAGCACAGCCTGTGTAGACCATTAAATACCACGTCTTTAGCTGGAGCAGCACGTATTTATCTTAACAGCCACTGCAAAACATATCCATGTAACAGCAGCCGACGTAAACGCGCTGACCAAACACTTCACACATTATCGAACATTAATGCGAAGAGACTTTTTTTCCTTGCTTAACAAATTGGCATTAGAGTGTACGTGCAAATCCCTCATGATGCACATCCTTCTCCCTCATCTCTTTTTAAGGATCCCTGAAACAAACCCTAGAAGGATTAAACACAGAACGAGCGCGTTTGCAGTTCAAACTGTAGCCTGCTGGCTCTTCATATCAAAAACAACAGTCACAGCTGAGATGAAAAGCCAAGCCCATATTTGAACTTGTCAGCCCAGCAGTCAGGTGAACCGTGCTGTGTTGAAGCCAAACACACAAATAATCAACATCAGGGAGAGTACCCGCTGGATGAAACCACAGCCACAGGAGATATGATAGCCTACAGATGCCTACAGGAAGGTTAAATGGCGTCTGTTATTTTTATATAGTTCCAAATCGTATAAACAGGTGTCTTACTGCACTGAGTGATAAGGATTAACAAAAGTAACATCAAGAGATTTAGTCACATCTCACTGCTACCTTCACACAGAACTTGCTGCTCTTCATCCATTTCTTCATCCCCTTCGGACCTTCCATCACTGGGAAAACTGGTATATTCTTCCTCCTCCTCCTTTTCTTCTTCTTCCTGCTCTGTGCTGTCATGTTTTGGCAAACAAAAATATTCTTTATCCTCGTTCTGCAAATCCAGATTGTCCTCATCGCCATACAAGAAGAGTGCCATCCTCTCCCCTGATGCTTCAGCTAACCAGATACAACGCCATGGTTTCTACCTGTGTGTGTTTTAATCTCCTAGTCTGTGTGTGTGTGTGTGTGTGTGTGTGTGAAAGTATGCAAACAATGCCTGACTGACTCTGAGTTTTTCCCTAAATGTCATGTGCCCTGTGCACTCCATGGTACATGTCTGGTAAAGCCTGTGTGCGTGGACCTGCTTGTAATTGAATTTCTAAGCGTGTGTGTCATTTCTATGGCAGCTCAGTGAGACAACCAAACTCCTCCCCTTTTTCTCTGTGGCCAGTCAGTGAATGGCCTTCTCCACTCTGCCACAAACATCGGGTAAACTGGCACACTCCCTCAGGTCAACAATGTAACAAACAATTTAACAAAAAATAGGTTAAAACAGATTTAATCAAGCAGATGAGGGCATTGAAAATGCATAATATTTATGCCTTTAATTCTCATCTGTGTTATCCATCCAGTGGTTTGTGTGGTCGCTGTGGTTCAGACCAACAACAACAGAGACAACCAAAAGAGAATTCTCCTTGAACATTTCCCAACAAACACCAGTCACTTTACAATCGCCCCCCCCACCCTTAAAATAACTTGGTACAGTCCTGCTCAGCTCTATGGTGACAATAGGGCAGGGCATAAAATAACACACAACCTGTTTCCAGGGCTGGGCCAGACACACAAACACACACCTTCACAGGTGAATGTTTTTGCATACTATAGTTAACGTGCAGACAGTGTTATCAAGAGAGTCAAGAGATAAGCAAGGGCACTTTGAGCTGAGCTGCTTAGAGATTTTCCATGAAGTCAATCTGAAGAAATACTGAAGAATAAACTCGTTTCATGAGACAGTGCATGAGACCTACTTGGACAGCCATACAAATTGACCCTATAAAACACAAGGCACTGTAAACCCTAATCTTGCATGAACTGCATTTACAAGGTGAGCTATAATAAAGCTACTTTGGGTTGTTCCCCTTTTCCCCAGGGGTCGCTACTGCGGGTAGCTTCTCATGTTTGATTTGGCAAATTTTATACACCAGATGCCCTTCCTGATGCAACCCCAAAGGCATCTGTGTCTCCTTCTGGCTTGTTAGCCCAGTGTGTGATGCAAAAGCAAAAATATTTCTTTTCATTGAATGGGGACATACAGGAAGTGGATGACTAAGACACAACGACAAAAGAGTTTGCAAAGAGTGGACAGGCAGAGTTTCAGTTTGGCATCAAATCTCATGCCTCAAGTTCCTGAGCAACAAGACAACCGCTGACATGAAACAAGCCGTTCAAAAACAAAACAAAAAATTTCCAGCAAAGCTTCACAACATTTCAAGAGTTTAATAAAGACCAATAAACAGTTTGATGGCTTAAATTAAACCACAAATTAACCAGTAAATTTGTGACATCAGCTTAATGGTAAATTTATAACCTTTATCGCAACATTTAAATAGTTGCGGTGGAAGAGGTGAGGTAAAAACATAAACATAAACATTTGAAAGAAGATATTACCATAAGACACCATAATTTTCATTGCATGTTAACAAAAAAGATTAAATATATATATATATATGATCTATGTCAGTGCCACATGTCTGAGCTGAGCTGTTGAGAGGGGCCAGTCTTCAAAAATGACACATGAAAGAAGCTCCGTCTTCTGCTCATTCGTCCGCGATCAACTGTTATAATTATAGTAATTGGTCTAGAACACTGATGACAGCTCAATACTGTCCCACATGCCTGAGTAACTCCGCTCAATGTTCCTATGGATGCTTCACAGCAGGCAACAAAAGAGCTCTGGACAAACACCACTCAGTGTCTCCAGGCAGCGTTTACCTCCCCCATTGTTTTATGGTCGTGTTGACTCTTAATGCTCCAATAGTTCTCACACTTTAGCTCTCATGGAAACATAATATATTGTTTTGCAATAAGCTCTGAGTCTTTTATTCAAAAACCAAAAAACTTTTTGTTTCGGAAAATGTTGACTTTTGTTGTTAATCCACTTAAATGGTGCATCAAATGTACATTTTATATCAAATTAAGTTAAGAAAAACCCTCCCGAGAAATTGATAATCTTCAATAAGCAAACGTAAGACTTTCACACAAACTGAAATATGTAAGCTGAAAAATTTCAGCTTACATATTTCAGCTAGGGACCGTAGACAAGGTACATGGACGTAGCTACTGTGATATGAGAATGGGCGGGCTTGACCATTTCTTACCACGGATAATCCTCCTGTTTGAAACACGAACATTTACAAAATAGACTTAATTTTTTATTCAATATGACCAAAAATGACTGACTGAGCTCATGAACTCAGCAGGAAAGTTCATGAAGTCAAAACTGAGCACTGTTTTCACATAGACTTCTGTAGGACAAGACGTCTTTTTGCAACCACAGCTATTGCCACCTGGTGGCCTTGAGACCTAATGCAGGTTTAAGGTACTTCCATATCCAGTCTTTAAGTCTGACGTCATTAGCCGTGTCCGGGTCCAAACTCCTCTTCAGGTCCCAAAGTCAAACAAACACTGCGGCATCACTGAGAGTTACAAACTGTCTGAATTCTTTCACCTTCAATAAAATGATCTGTGTGGCTGCTCTACCAGGTGTAACAAATTTCCATCTAAAGATGATATACCAGGTTCTGACTGAGGGATTTGTGAAAAAATTAAAACGTAAAGCTCTGCTATCACTTCTGACATAAATGAAGACAGAAAACTAAACAGTAGTGACGTTTGTATGGTTACTGAAGTTGGGCTAGCTGGTATATAACGATGTGCTACGTGGTGGCTAGCTACACAGCTATGTTAGCGCGTTAGCATAATATAAACATACTGAAGCTGGAGGGTGAGCGCTAACTTTTTTTCCACTCGATAAAAGTTAATGGAAGGTTCCCGATGATTAGGGACGAAGGTGTCTGCACGGCAGGATGCTGTAAACGGACCAAACTTCAGTCAGGAGAACAACTGAAATAATCTACCATCTGCCGTACGAGGTTAGTCATTAATATACTGCTGCATGGGCTGGGCTGTAGTTACATCGTAAGGTTTTAAAAACGGAGCTTTAAAATAGTGGTAGAATAGTGGTAATAAAAATTGAGAGAGGCCGACAGTGATCACCACCTTTTTTTTTTTCCCTTTAGGGGCTTGTTCAGATTAAATAGGACAAGATACAAAGCATTAAGAAACGTTGAAAACCCAACAACCTTAATAAACGCAGAGTAATTTGGACTCGGAAGCAGGGTTTATCACGTTATCACTTAAAGATTGGATTGGCTTCATCTTTTTCTGTCAGGCACACAGGCCCTCTGAAGTAGCTGACGTTCACAACATTGAATATCACTTTATGAACCTGCAATTTGTCAAAGCTCCAATTTGAATAACACTGAGGTATTAAACAAACATTGACGTTATAGTTTGCATTGTTTCTTTTTGTCTCTCCCCTCACACACACACACAAAAAGATGGTATCCAATATCAAGTATTTTTCTGGGATTTGCTGTCGAGCTTGAAATTCAAATATTGTTAGAACCATCTCTTACATTCCCAATGGAAAAACAGGGCCCTTTTATTTAGCCCCAGCCCCAGTCTGAGCCCAGCTGTCCTGGTTGTCCTCTGTCCATGAAGCCATTTGTTTGAAGGCCTCTGGAAGTGCCAAAAAGTCGTTGTCAGGTTGATATCAACAAGACTGGCTTGGAGGAGCATGCAAATCATTGGGCTAAATATAAGCCAACCTACTTCCTCATCCCTCCCCAACATAAAACCAGCTGCGTATCTATTTCTGCCTCGACACTCCATGAAAAGCTTTATCAAAGAAGCAGTGTGTCCCTTCTCATCCAGCATTTAAACATTTTAACACAGTAAACCTACCGTCAGTGTCTACCAGGCAATATCAGTTCCTAAAAAAGACTGGAAATAAAAGCTATACCAGCTGGCCACATGTGAATAACATTTAAGCTGCGCAGCTCGAACTGGGAATCCATCTCAAACTGTTATGTAAGAATGCATAATATAGGACAATGAACTCATTTCTCCTAAAACATCCATATTAAGTGTGCAGTTTAATGATGTCAAAATACAAAAAGTGCACAAATATGTGCATGCGAACAACCAAAAGCAAAGCAATTACTATAGGTGAGAACTACACGTATAGCATGAAATCATCCCACTTTAAATAAAGGAACCATAAGCAGGTGTACCATAATTAGGGAACAAAAAGGACCAAGACGAGAGTAGAAAGACGGACATGTTTGTGAAGAAAGAGTAGGAGCTAAAAAGCACTAAAGGGTAACAAGCGAGCCACTACTGCACCCTGCTGATAGTGACACCTGTCACATGACCATGTGGATCAATCTGCAGATTCAATCTGGTATTTAATCATTTCAAGTCACACACTAAAGCTACTTTGAGACAATACCACAGGATGTTGTAACACACTGGAATTCAATACATGAAGGATCATTTTATAACGTTGCATTAGTTTAAGCCTGTTTTGTTTTTAGGTCTCCAACAGGGGCTGATATCAGCTAATATCAGCTCTTCATTAACGCTCCAGCAGCATTTTCTAATAAAACAAGTCAGCAACCTACAGTGAGGACACCGCTTGACTCCACAGCACCATCTGCACAGTGCACTGCTACATGTGCTACAGTGAGACCTCAACGTACAATAACGACCGAGTTGGCGCCGCTCTGCTGGACAAGCTACAGATAAAAGCTTTCATTTTTGTGCATATGAGCAGAAACATATACATGGATGCAAACTTAGCTAAGACAGGTCACAGATCGCAGCAAACATCTAAACAGCACAGATCTAAACTCGAAACCTTATTTCTAAGCAATTACAGGTTTCTTCTAAAAAATCCTGCTCTTTGTCATGAGATCATTTACTGCAGTTATGTCATTGAGACTAGATTATTGTAATTTGTTACTTTGTCACCATCTCCACAACATAACCTTTATTCATTTTATCGCTATGTGCTAACGCCAGCTACCCGCTGCATCAGCAGGAGGGAGCTGGCGTTAGCACAACACGATCTCTAGTTGTTGTCCAGAAACACAGGAACCACCATAAAGTCCAGTCACACCGCCAACACCTAACACCCACAACTACTACTTGGCTCTATATTAGGAGCCACTGACTCACCTTCCAAACACCACCTATTACAGCACCTACTGTTTATAATGCTGCTCCTCTCTGTCCTTTCCACAACACCTACCTTCATGGTTTTGCTGAGAATGCCAAGCCACAAGGTGACATTCACGTGATTTAAATAGGAAAGAAACTAGCGGATCCCAAGAGTGAGTTACTTAAAAGACAGTAAATGTATATTCAGTGTGCACGACTTCCTCAAAGCACTTCAAATATGTGTGAAATTGAAGCCAAAGAATTCCCAGCTAACTTTCCAGGAAGTCCTCCATGCCTGTGCTTTGAATTGGTTTCTTTTTAGATAGATTGCAAACAATTTGACATGTTGACGTATGTAAAGTGCAGGAAACGGCTCTCTTTCTCCATTGTAGTTGCTCTTATCCCATTTTCAGTCTCAACTGTTCTGTACTAATAATGTCTTACTTGGATACAATCCCCACAACAGCCGTCTAAGTAACAGTCTTCCACTTGAAATCAGCTATCCAATAGAAGCTACTTACTTGCTACATAAAGAAATTGGCCTCTTTCCAACTCCAGGAAAGTGTCTGGCTTTTCAGCTTGTACATGTTAATCCACACTGAAGTGCTCTCTTACCATCAGTGCACTCTTCATAGTACCAGTCCAGCTCGTAGTAGTCTGCCTTAACAAACCTCTGGCCTCTGGTCTGGCCTCGTCTCTTCATCCTCACTGCTCTGACAGACAGATGTGCCAATGTCCCAATATACTTAACTGTAGCATCCCAGTATGGTCAGAAACAAGCATCTGTCACTTTAACTGGTTTCCAGTAGAGTCTGGTGGTCAATAGGTCAGCATCTCAATTCTTCTTTCTCAGCATGCTTAGCAGATACCAGAATGGACACGGTTACTTTAGGTAAGAATCTGGTTCCCATGATCAGATTTCTTTTCTGTTCCACACTGAGTAACACCAGCCCGTTGCTGTGTTATGCTTAATTTAATGCACTGCTGGTGCCATTTTTGGATTTCATCAGTCAGAACCATTATTTGCGTCATCAGCTGTCAGCTGGAAAAAACACCGAGTCACTTATTTGTATTTTAGTCCGTCAGGTAGTCTTTACCATTTTCAGCAAATTTTCCATCTTCTGCCAAATATGTCCCTCATCTTCCTTATTTTCTGTCGTCACATTTCCAGAGTCACTCCAAAACAAATCAGAGCAAATAATCAGGTCCATCCACTTATAGCTTCATGTCAGGCCACCTTCGGCTGCTGTCAGCTGTTACTCTGGCCATGTTCGCAAAATGACCTTTTCCTTCCCTTTTGTAACATTCTTTAGCTCAACACATGGACAACCGCATCTCCAGCAATGACTCAATAAACACAGAGATACAGAGAGCAAGGCAGCAGCAGCAGTCACGGGTTTTGCAGCAGAAATGATGAGAATGACGACACAGTGGGATGGGTGGGCTAAAAGGATGTCTGTAGCCAATGAGGGGGGGGGGGATTTCACCAGCTTCTTCCCGCCCACCATTCACATGTCAGCATTTCGCCCTCCCTCCTCTCCTCTACTTTGTCCTTCTGCGTGGTTGCTATAGAAACAGCCTCAGACTCCAAAGCCTACGGCTGAGCAGCATGTAGATGCAGAGAAGGCAGTGTAGCGTTGGCAGGGGTGACGTGGCTAACTCAAAATGAATGAACCAAAATGGGGATTCTGGGATTTGTCATATAGGGAGTGATGAAGTGCATGCATGGGAGGCAGAAAGCACGTGAGAGGAACCAGTGAGAAGCACATTATGAAACTACAGCGTAAAGCAGCTACATGCTCACAGGATGGGCTAAGACAAGGCTAACAACATACTGTGAACCTGCTGCTTGCTAAAAACAGCCAGTGTTTCTTACAGTGTGAAAAAAAGCAACTGCTGCTAACTAAGTGACATGCATGGTTTTATGCTAATGTGCCAGTAGAGTCATATAACTGCTTACTCATGTAATGCAGTAAGGTTGCATAAGACCCCATTACAGGATCAGTTAGAGCTGCTTGCCAAGTGAGCCTGCACATTAATACATGTATTATCATTGCATTTATACGTATCTGTGCGCTGCTATTTGATTTCAGGTATGCAGTTGAATCAAAAGATAAAATAATAGGAAACAACGCAATCCCGAACATACAGCTATTCTAATTAAAACCTCAGTCTTTTTAAAAATGACATCTCCTACATGTTATCTGTTACTCTGTTGACAAAATATCCATCACCAGCTGAGGCTGTGACACAAATTTACCAATCAGACAGTCCACAGTCTTTGTTACGTGTGCATTTTATGTCATCACAGCATGGATTTGCCTTCGATCGGTCAGCTGCCTCATGTCACAACCTCCTCACACTCATCCTTCTCAGGCACCAGATCGAATCAATGTTTACTCGGATGATGCAACAGCGTGTACTATATCCCCCTCCCCCACAGCGCTCCTGATTAAGATGCAAGTTGGGCTGGACTTTTCATTATATAAATGCTTAAAAATGGTAACACGTTGGCACTTTGTGATGGTCTGTACAATCAGACACTCAAGATCAGTTGAGCTTTACCATTAAAGATCTTAGCTCATGTATCACTCCTGCTTAGGGTGCCGATACAGAGCCATCTCCTTGAAGCAGATGGGGATAGCCAGTAAAAGTCCAAGTGGAGATACAGATGATGACAAATCACAGTGATGGTATTGACTGTACAGCAAAAGACTATTTTCATGATTTGTAATAATGGCTCTTCTGCCCCCTCGCTATCACCTGATAGGCTGGTTCTCTGTGATGAATGTCAATACTAAATTGAAGGTGCAGGCAATGGGGCACCGGGTGTATTTGCAGCTCTTGATTAAGCCTATTTATAAGATGCTTGGTTTATTTTTAGAACATGTTTTACCCTGAGTCACTATTCCAAGTAGACATGAGTTAGATATTAATAATTAATTGTGAAAAAAAAAAAACACTTTACACTCCCTTGGTTTGCCATGTGCAGTGTTTGCACATGTTATCACGAGCCTGTGCATGTTTGTTTAATTCAAATTGTGTGTATGTGGGTCTGTACGTGCTCTAGCTGGCACAGATTGCAATCAAAAGCCACAGTTTGATAAGGCAAGTGCTGACGATGGTATAAAAAAAATTTAAAAAAAAAACAACACACACAACATGCACACTGAGTGCACGAAAAAGTAAAACATTAACCAGAGTGAGATAGACAGCAGTTATTAATTTTGTTTTGGCAACCACGGTCACTTGGTTCGCCCACACTAACGGAGACATCAATGGAGTCAACACCCTCTCTCATTTCCACAACATTAACGTTGCCATAACACTCAGATCTCTCATTGTCACTCTCCAACAACAGGACACGCGTGTTATTATATTTTGAAAACGCAGCATAACGAACTTACAGAAGTATTTGAGGGTCTCCTCAATCTGTTCAGTAGTCAGGTCAACGGCAGCGTCAGGGCCCAAGAGGGGAGTGTGCAGCCAATCATCTTGGTCATAACCGAAGATGGTGTCAGCCCTCAGCTTGTACACCGGCAGTTGTTCTTCCAATAAGCTGATAATCTCGAGCTCCGGCAAATCAGTATTGTTACACACATCTGCACAAGGAGAGAAGACAAAGTGAAGAATAACTGCTGCTTTCTTTGGAAATATTTACTTTCACATTTTCATCAAGTTAGTGGACACAGGAAACACCAGAACTTCTGAGTTATTCAATTTAGTAATCAGGACAATATATTTCATTTAGTACACTCATGCAGTCTTCTGAACCGGAGGGTGTATGAGGCCCTCTAGTGGCCCACTGAGGAACTGGTTAGGTTTTAATTGCAGGAAAAAGAAAACCAAAAAGGAGACCAGCTAAAAGTTGAGTTGGTATCCCTAATTAACCGTAGCTTTGCGATTGTAAAGGCTTGAAATGAGCTAGATGTCAGACATTTCTAATCATTTTTATAAAATACTGGCTTGCCAAACAGTTTAAATTAAGTTTGAATCCAGTGTTGTGCCACATCCTTATCTAGGACAATAAATAATTTCTCTACCATAATTAAGCCCATTATTACCCCGAAAGAGATAAAGATGCCATGCATACCAAACAAGATAAAACAAAATCAGGTCTCCAGTGTCTCTGCAGCCAACTGATACGAGATTAACCTGCTCAGACATAATAAATAAACAGATGTAAGTAGGTGTCGACTAGCTGCAGGGCTTCCCTAGTAACCTGAGATCAACTGTCTTAATTTTTTTCCTATATTTTCCTGTGAAAAAGAAAAATAAAAGATGTGAAATGTATACATCTCTTACATAGTTATAGCCCAAATTGGGATTGCTCTCTGTATGGCCTCTTTCTTTATCATTTTAATAATTACTGGGTGTTTTCAGCCCTTGTATGACAGCTGCAGTGATTAGAGATAGTAAAGGGAGATGGATGGATGACATTACACGCCACAAAAGTTCCAGTCAGCTGGGATTTAAGAGGGGACTGAAGGATCGAGGCACGTGAGCCCTAACCACCGAGCCACTCAGTTGTGCTCTCTTTTTTTCCCCTGCACAAAATCAACAGCAGCCTTCCTCTGTGAACCACTGATTCACAATTGTGCTCTGCTGTGCAAACTTAAATAACCTTACCTAAGCTTTCAGCTATGCAGCTCTCTGTTCACACATCACTTTAGTGTGCTATTAAAAGCGTCGTCCATTTTTGGCTCTATTAGAGAACACATTCTCTCTGCTTACACACAAATCAAGTTTTTTCTTTTTCCCCTCCTCCACAAATATAGAACAGAGAAGCTCTTGGACTGATAGAAGGAGACAAAACGTGGGAATTAACATACAGTAAAAATAAAGTTCTTTGTTTCTTTGTTCTGTCTCTCTATCTGCCCGTCTGTCTGTCTGTCTCCCCAACAATGCGCTCTTACAGTTTTTCTAATGCAGACTGAATGACTGACTGTGCTGAAAAGGGGAACACACACACTCACAGCAGAGGCTGGGGAAACATTTAGCAAGCACAGCCAGAGAAATTTCAACACAGATGTAAGTGCTGAATACCCAGTTCCATCAGAACAAGTGACATTTCACAATTTTCTGGATTTGTGCTGCCTCTGGTTTGTGTAAAAGTTCTGAGTAAGATTATGATTGATTAGCACATCTCTGGCAGATCATTTGGTTTTACGCAAAGTCCAGCAGCAAATAAAATTATATTGACACTGAAGTTTTGTAACTGAAGTGTATTAAAAGCTTTCCTGCAGAGCACAATCTGACATTATAGGAGCATGAATTCAATATACCTAAATGTACTGCAATATTTGGATTCTGATATGAAATATGAACAGTAAACTGGGTGATGTTTAAGAATGGTAACACTGCAAATATCATCCAACAAGGTTTTGAGCTTTGTTTAAAGGCAAAAAGAAAGGCAGGATGAAATATGCGTGTGTGTGTTTTCTGATATTAACATATATAGAAAATGTATAAATGTTACAGCCATTGCTCCTCCTCTCTCTGCAGCTGTAGGTACCAACTGCCTGTGATTTGATACTACTGAGCATTTAGGCTCAGACTACTTTGTGTCTCCACGGTGTGGTGGTTTACACATTCGCCTAACAAGAGAAAGATCCAGGTTTGATCCTGGGAGGAGAAAAAGTCCCTTTCAGTTGGATCAGGAAGGGCGTCCAGTGTAAAAATTGAAACAAATGGGGCTCCCTCTTAGAATAGGTGAGCAATGAAAGCAGATCACCTGGACCTCTTGGGAAATGCAACAATTATACATATTAAAATATTTTTGAAATTATTTTTTCATGTGACAGAAAGAAGATCGCACAACTGAACTTTACATTTACTATGGACCATTTAAAAAAAAAAAAATCTGTATTTTTTTTTGTATCGCACCGTCTCTTCATAAGAGAGTGGATAGTAAAACCTTTTGAAGTAAATACAGAGGAGGCACAAAGCACACAAGCTGTGAGGACACCACAACAAGAAAGTTCAAGTTCAAATGTAAAAATAGGCCTGTCACACAGTCCGTCTGAGCGATAAACACACCGCCTAACACAGCGAGCAGGCTACGAAGACACAGAGAGGGTTTTATCATATTAAAAGGAAAGCTACTGACTGACTAGGATCAGCTGAAATGTTAGCAGTCACGAGTTGTTTGTGTCAGACCGTTCAATCTCCCAGACATGACTTTCAAATCTTTAACTAGAGAGCATAGATCTGAAATGCAACATGGCTGCCTCCTGTTGACCAAAACAATGCACTTCTGCCCCCTGAGGTCAATGCTTGAAAAGCCAGGGTTTTTTCCCTTCTTCCTAAAACACACTCACTGACAGGCTTTTAGCTGTTTAAACCTGGAAATCTTATCTTTTACTATAAAACTGAACCCACATGACGACATGTGACACTTTTGATTTTTCACAGATTGAAAGAATTCAAAGAAAAACATTTCCTTTGCAAAGCCAGCTCTTTAACACCCCTTTCAATATACAAGGTTAAAAAGACAAGAAAGCAACAGTCCCCGACAAACAGATAACAAAAGGGATAGCCAGAAGATACGGCGAGCGATCTGTCCAGATGTTAGTCAGACTGCTCATAACTATCACTAGAGATGAGCTCAAACTGCTAGAAAACCAAACCATTCTCCACACAGCGTACTCACTCATGGTGCCCGAGCACGACAACCACTGCCCCCCTCTTGCCCTCCAATTACATTTTCCAGCGATCCTGGAGAGGGCAAGGTCGCGGGAAATAACACAGAAAGAGAGAGAGGTGCCGGGAGGGTGGGAAATGGGAAGAGCAGAGTACTAAAAGTTTTAGAGGACAGTACAGAGTGCAGGAGACCAAAAGAGAGGCGGAAAAAGAGGGAGGGAGGAGCGGCCGGAGCCAACCAAACTGGTCCCATCATGCTTGACATGCCAATGACGAGAGATCACATGGACCGCCCCACTCTCTCACTTTTCCACACTCTGGCAGCCAACAAACCCAGCTGGGCTCTGCACACAAGCTGAAAGACACACACACACTACTTTCCCTATCCTGTATAAACCAACTGATGCTGCAGGTCTGATGCTGCTCAAGCTCCATTACTAAAACACTAATATCAAGAGATTGGGCCTTTCAAGATTTTAAAAGTGTGAGTGTGCGTGTGCTTCGAGGTGTGGTGAAAACACAGCCTGAGCCAAAAGATAATAAACTCAACATAAAGGAGATTTTGCTATATTAGAGAGCAAGTGTTAAACTACCACAAAAACAGACCAGCGGAAAAGGTTTCTCCTCGTTACAGCAGTAATCACAGTGTGTGCGCGACAGGAGCAAAGCTCCAGCAGAAAACCTGCCAAAACACCACTCAAGATTTTTCCCTGTAATCCCACAGATCCCAGCTTTTGGCACCAAACAAAGCTCGATATGATTACATGTTATCCTAAGCTGATGCGTAATAGTCTTGGAAGCAGACTAATAGCTGCACTAATCAGTTTAGAATCACTAGTTACCAAACTTCACGGTAATGTGAGCGATTAGGGTGGTGCACAAAGTAACCGATCTTTGAGATGTTTCATTTTAGAAATGAGGTGATTTCAAGTAAAAGGAAGTACAGAAGTTGGTGGGTGGTTTGATGCAAACTATAATCCACTAAGTTGTAGTGCTGCTCCGTGGAGTTGCAGCAGAGTGTTATCCAGATTTAGATTGCAGCACAAGCAGCTGCTGGTCACAGAGGGTGCACTCGTGAAATAAAGCGCAGTAGTACGTCAGTGTTATCAAATGTCACCGGCAGCTCACACATCTACACGTGGGTGGCGAACCAGGGTTTTCAAATGTCACTAACCCTGTGAATCTGCGCCTAGTGTGTTTGCTAAGGTGTTATTTTTTTTGTAAATAAAAAGTTTATTACTAATAAAATAAAATCCCTCAAGTCCTACCTGACAGGTTGAAAGTAAACATCTTGAATGACAAACGTAACATGGGATTGGTTGTTGGATTTCCCAATAAATCATTACAATTTCCATCAAAGAAGGATTTAACTGTGGATTATAAATCACAAATATTTGGTCAAGTGACTCCCACTCTTCCAGGACAAAAACTATGCAAAATTCCACACAGCAATGCTTCTCGTTTGGTTTGTGCAGTTAGTACAAAGAGATTTTTTTTTCATGTGCATATATTCTCTGTGGTTGCCTAATATACTTCTGATAACCTGAATCACAGAGCAAAACCAACTTCCTTTGTGTAGAGCTCAATCGTGCCTACTGGTCAAGGGATGTTTGCACGAGATCTGTGGTTCTGCTGTGGGGTCTGGCACCGGATCATTTGAGTCCTGTGGGATGAAAGATAGTGGTCTCTATCGAAGGGGCTTGTTCCGGGGCATGCTGAAGATGCTGCATCCGATTGGGATCAGCGCTTTGGTCTCTTGGTTTCTGAAGCTGTTTGTGAACTCTCCAGCTGGTGGAGGAAGCAGCTGTCGGGGAGTGCCGGTGATGTGTGTCTAAGTAACATCCACGAATGTTGAAGTTACACCAATCTGTTCTTAGTAATAGTGCGCTTAAAAGTAAGAATCCACATAATACAAATCTGTTTACTTGGATACAAATGTGAGCTGGCGATTTTGATTAGTTGGTCATCCTGTGGAATGACACGGTAACGCTGCATCACACCGCCAGCGGCATGGCAACCAGAGACCACAGAGAGTCAATCCCGTTCGGTGACTTCAAGCGACTATGGGCAAAATATCCGCTGACGAGACAAAGTAGCTGTGACTGGAGATATTTTTTCAACTTTTATATCTATACAAATACAGATGCAGGCAACAGGAGTCTGGAACGTTCACAAGTGACCAGCCGTCGGCTACAAAGCGATACACGACGAGCCAATCGTTTCCAGTGTGGACGCAGCTTAAAGGACAGCTTTAACAGACAAGAAATGAAGGGCAAAGGAATTTTAGACATTAAAATACATAAAATATGTAAACGCTTAGCCCTAACCCTTAATATCATCAGCCAGAATAGTAAAGAGGCATCAGCTTCACAGAACATCAGATACAGTATGTAAATATCTGAAATCACTTATTTGTGTTCCATTTGTTTCCAGATGAGATCATCTGTCTACATCTGGCACAAACTCAGTGCATATTTTATAAATGTTAAATTCAGATTCAATGTTAAATATTTTTCAAGTCCACAGAATTGATAAAATCCAAACTAATGCGGTTCAGTTTGTTCTGTAAAGTGTGCAGTCAGCCACTGTTCTTACTCCCAGTTGTTCTTGCTGGATTATTCATAGTTTTTTATGTACAAAAACATTGTAGCCATAGCAACCCTCAGTTTATGTGTATAGCAGCCCCTCCCCCCCGTCAAAATTTTCCACTCCATGATTACACTCCCTCAAACAGTGACTGCACTGGTCAGACTGACTAGCTCACAGAGGCTAATCTCCACACACAGTGTTTTGAGTGCTTTACTGAGGCTCTGGTGGGTCAGCACAGGTCCAAACTCGTCTTTGTGAAAACACAAGAAGAACCCTGCACTCCTTTGAGAAAAAACAAAAATAGCAGCACAGTGGATGTTTCTGCGTGCTGTGACTGGATGAGAGCCAGGGGACCATACCCATCAGATCAGATTCAAACTCCGTTTTTCCACTTGCCATAACTTTGCCAGCCGCTTACCAAAGTTATCCGTCCTCTGCCACTTTTCTATGTGTCTGTTTGCTCCCAATCATCTTCTCCACATCAGACATCCCATAATTTCACTCTTACTCAACTCTTTACATCATCGGAGGCTGGTAACCACGGAGAATTCATCTCACACCCAGAAACTGCCGCATGGCAATGAGCTGCTCTATTCAGCTGATTGTGTTCATTCATTCGCCCGTACCCACTCCCACACCAGCTCTCTCTTTCTGTGAGAGACTCAAAAAGAGAGAGTTGGAGAAGCAGAATGACAGACGGAAGGCTGAGAGAGGGAAACATGAGGACACAAACAAAACAACTGCAAATTGAACACAAACCAGCAGGTGGCAGCACTGTCCTGAATACCTCAGCCAACTTTAAAACTGGGCTGCTGTAGATCCTACCACAGCTTTGATTTTGTAAATACAAGTGACCTGTTAAAGAATGAGCCTGTTAGCCTGAAATCAAGAACTGGGTTTCACGTATATCTTAAAGAAAAAGAAAAAAGAAAAAGAAAAACACCGTCCTTTGATTCAAACAGCATGCATTAATTATGCATTAAAGCCAACAGTTAAAGGAAAATTAAGTTAAGTTAATAAAGAGCAATAATATTATAGATTTATAGGGCTGTTTAGGGTATAACAGACTACCTACAAAAGTCGGACACTGACTTTTAGCGAATAAGCTGTCATATGAATGTACACAGCACTGTCGGGTTTCAGTCTTCTAAAAGTCCATATCAGAGAATCACCGATAGAGGAATTGGTGATTTAAACATCTGATATATTGGCAGATATTTTCTACTTTAGACACACAAAGCATAAACATAATCCTTCACTTTTATTATGTGAAGTAATTTATTAGTCCTCACTAAGATCGCATTACAGTGCAGTTTAAAATTAATCTTTCTTTAATTATAAAAGTCAGGGATTACTCGTTTACGCTTACG
The DNA here is from genome assembly GCF_000239375.1 of Pundamilia nyererei. NCBI lineage: Eukaryota > Metazoa > Chordata > Actinopteri > Cichliformes > Cichlidae > Pundamilia > Pundamilia nyererei. The sequence continues at coordinate 1,710,682 of NW_005187529.1, read as the reverse complement.
AGCTGCCGGCAGGGAAGTGGTAGAGTGCCCTACATAACACTCATGACATGGTTAAAGGGCGTTTCTCCCATCTCTCACTCTTTTTTTAAATTTATAGGTGATTGTAAATGCTGATACTGATATATCAATAAATGGCTGATATTGGCCCCCATTGATATCGGTCGGGCTCTATCAGTAAATATAACACTTTTCAGACATGCAGTTCTTTCCATTAATTCTTCTTTAAGCACTTCGGCCTGTTTTCCATGAAAGTTTAGATTCCGCAACATTTATGTTTCACTTTCAAAATGATTGCATGTTTTTCATGGGATTTGCTCAGCTCTCTTAAAAACATGATTGTTGGGCAGAATACACTAAACACCAATATCGTCAAATTCATAACAATTCACAACTTTCCATTCGGTTCATTCAGTTTGTAGTGGATCTCTAAAGGAACAAAAACTATCATCCCTGCTGTAGACCAAGAATGGCCCTGTTCTCTAGGATGGATAATATGAATCGCCACTTATATTGGGTGGGTGTTAATTTACTTTGGTGGCCTGCCCAAGTAAATTCTATATATGGGGAAACCCTACACTGCACCAGCTACAGTACATGTGTGTACCTGGTCATCAATAAGCCATAAGCGCAAACCTTTGATTTGGTCATGCTGAACGAGCAGAGGTGCTCTGTCTGGTGAGCTGGCAGTTGATTTGACTCTAAAAGTGTAACTAAATCTAAATATGAGTATGACTTTCCTACATGACCTTTTTGGTAACATAAAAATAAGCGAGACCTTGCTGTTCAAAATAATACAAGGAACTGAGATCATGCCCAAGGGTGGAAAAAGAATGTCTTTGGGAGGGTCTTTTCCTGTTGCTCCTGTGAGTATGAACGTTACACAGTATTGTGCTGTATAAGTGCTTGGCAACATTTATGATGTGCTGAAGTAGCTTTTTAGCCAGGTTCTACTTAGCTCCCTCTCCCTCCCTAATGATCCGCAGAATCCCAACCTCCTCTAATCTAGACTACTGCATGATTAGCATAGCAAAAAGAAGGAAAGAAAAATAATCAATACTCATTAATTTTGTATGTAATACCAACTCAATTAAAAGTGTCTGGTGGGTGTTCTTCCCAGACTGTGAAGAGAAAGGAGAAGGGCCAGTGCACAGCAACATTTTGGACACTAGTGTCATCCTGCTCTATTGAGGAAACAGTCCACTGAGAGCTCTTCTCTCTTTCACATGCTGGCTCACACACAGCTGAAGTCCCCTCGAGCTGCTTCACTGACAGGATGTTACATTAGAGAAGGGTCACAGAAAAGGGACAGTTTCTCACAGCTCCAAAGGCCTCACTCTCATCCAAACCACCTCCATCAGCCTGCAGTCTTCCTAACACCTTACTCCAAAACCATTAGAGACTGGGGGCTGGCATTACTGTAAACTTTTAATTGGGCTAAATTGTGCTGTACTGTGTAACTTCTATAGTACATTAATGCAGCCAAATGGACTTGTAAAGGACCAAAGGAGATCATTTCTGACAGATGAATTATACACATGTCTGCACACAGTGCTGATACAACAGCGCCAAATGGGTTCCAGTAAGTTTTGTCTGCCAACAGTTATAACATATGCATGCAGCAATTACCAGTAATGGTCTCAGCATCTGTGTAGGTGGCCGTGAACTTCTGAAGTGCAGCCTCACTGACATACTCCTCCTCTTCCTCCTCCTCACGGGCCAATCGGCACGCTTGGCTACGGAGCTGGGATGCGTGTATGTGTTCGGAAGGCTGTTTAGGGGGCGGGGCGGAGGAGCAGGAACAGGTGGGGGGAGTCTGAGCCCTCGGGTCCAGCTTGGCGCTGAGTGATTACCGATTAAAAACAGGACCGGCCATGGACCAAACTTGGACCCGCCGAAGCAGAAACTGAATTAGAAGTGTCCTGAGCGCATTTATTTGACAGGGGAGGACGGAAATGGTCAGGTTGTCTCACCAGCAAGGCACAGACGGGGCAGCTGCCAAACCAGACTCCTGTGATCGTGCAGAGACAATGTCTGAAAGACAGGACAAAGAATTACATTTAGCAACGCTTATGTTAAAATCGCAGCGTTTAAAAAGCAAAATCATGTAAAACAAAGCACAACATCTCACCAGCTCAAGTTAAAACTGTGTGTTTTTAAATATTATTTAGTTTGCCGTGTGAAAACACATTTAGATCCTCTCTTTTTCTCAATCACACAAGGGCAAGCTGTAGTATTTATGGACATAGTATCACACTTCTCTGCACGATGGATGATTGGCTAAGAAGCAGTGCACATGCTCGAGTGTAGACAGTGTCATAGACATGACTTTAACCTGTCTTATCAGCCGGTCAGGTATACCGCTATGACCTAATGTAAACCAGTTAAATTGGCATGTACCTAAAATTATGCCCGAGGAGGTTATAATTAGGTTTTTATTTTTACTTTAACAGGTTGTGACTCGTGGGTAGATAAATAAATACATGGATTAAATGAAATACTAGAAAACCCTCTCAATATACTGTCAACGCCATCCAGAGCATCACCTCAAAAAAATGCTTCTAAATCACATACTCCAGTATAAGGAAAACCAATGTGCCAATGTGACGCAGTGGATAACTACCATTAAGTCACCGTTTAATTAAACTACAACAATTCAGCCACAGCATCTATGATAAAAGGAAACCTGGGAAACAAGCTAAAAGGCAGACACAAGTCACATCACTCTCCAGGCTGCCAAAACAAGAGGAACTCATCTACGTTTCTCTTTAAGCCATTCAAACACACTCACTCCTGATCAATATTAATTAAAAAAAACAAAAAAAAACATGGAGGTGTGGTTTTAAAACTCCCTTTCCCTCCCCTGTATTTCCCCACACTCCTCCTTCTCTTTCTCACCATCTGTCTTTTTTTCCACCAAGGCCTCCTCTCAGAAGTACTGAGTAAGATCTCATTGTGGGAAGCAGAATTTAGGTCACAGAGTTTCCATTATTTAAGGGCAAATGTACATCATAAAAGGCCAAAATATTGTTGCTAATGACAACAGTCTCTGCAAAACATACACCAAGCCACAGTTTGTACTGCAAGTCAAAACCTAAATGTTTTAATTTAGTTATCACAACTTCTAAAGAAATTAAAATTGTTGTAAATCAATGCAAACACTGCAGATTGCGTCATGCATCTTTATTATTAGCAGCTGATTCTAATACCAGGTGATGCCAATATTGATGTTTTTATTATCTTTGTTTTGCTTTTGATGCCATTTATTCCTCTTTTTTTCGGTTTTATGTCCTGGACCAATACTTAAATGGCACTTTTCTGTTCTTATTAATCACTCAAAACCTTTTTTACGTTTTTTTCCCCCTTTTAATGCCTCGTCACACTGTCCTAGAACCACTAACCAGATCAACACTGATGCGGCACAAAAAATAAACGCCTGTCATTCTATAAATGTCATTCTATTTGCCGATATCAGTCAACAAAAGCTGAAAAACAAAGCAACGCTGTTATTAAATAGTTTCATTCAAGTGTTTTCCTTTTGAGATAATTGAACTGTGTCACATTTAGCAACCTGAATGAAGGATGTGTCATTGCTATACAAGTGTAATGCTGACCGAGCACTACTGTACTTTGAAGTTAAGTTTCAGTAATAACTAGGTCAGCAACACAAGGATCAACTATGTTATGGCCACAAAATTCCACATGGTGGGAACAACATATCATCGTGCTGTGGAGCCAGGGCTCAAGGACAAGGTGTAGTTTCCACCAACTTCATCGTTTTCATTATGTCACAGGTTTGGCAACAATGATACAGTAAGGTCAAGAAGTTTTTGGACGACATCGCTTTCGTATTTTTGTGTCTTTACATCCCCTCATAGGATCTTAAATCAATCAAACAAACATAAAATTGAAAGGCAGATTTTCAGCTTTAATTCAAGGGGTTTAAGAAATGATTGCATTAACTGTTTCAGAGTGACAGTCAGTTTTATATGTAGTCCCCCATTTTCAGATGCTTAAAAGTAAATGGACAAACTAATATGGGTGGATAACAAGGGTGTTGACATGTTAGAGTATTTTAAGCATGTTCTCTAGTTGTAGTAGACAGTGGTTTAAGGAGGTACAAAAAGCTACAAATACCTGGACAGGATTGATAATGCATAATATTATATATAATAATATAATAGCCATAACAATGCTGTCATTAAAACCTGTCCTAAGTCGGAGTCAGTCTGCCATCGTCTGCGATTGAATGGGATCAAGTTGGGAGTAGGGCTGGGCCATATCATACCGTTCACGGTAATACCGGTATAATTTTGGGCAACGATAGAAAAATGAAATATCGCGATTGAATATGGGTAAGACGCGCATGTGCAGTGCCTTTGTTTTCATACACACACGTCAGAAAAAGCATGGCGGCGAAAGCAAATCGTTGAATGAAACGCAACTTCAGTGGTGTGGAACTGGTTTAGCTTTCGTCCGTCAGATACACAACAAAGCACTAGTTTTGGTAGCGCATGCTAGTGGGCCGTTGTTATTACCGTGTTTTTTGGAAAATATGGCACACTAAAAATCAATCCTTAGATTTTTCTGAAAATCGACAGTGCCCTTTATAATCCAGTGGGCCTTATGTATGAATTCTGGTTGTGTTTACTGACCTCGAAACGATTTTATGTACATGGCGCTCGAAAATCTGTCAAATGTTTTAGTACGACTTTGCTAAGCCACGAACCTGGACTGCTTGATGGATTATCGGAGCATTACTACTATCGTAGTCAGGAGCCTGGCGGAGTGATACGTACTGTGCTTCAACATAATATTACCGTATTGTGTGTGTATGACCTCTTTTTAAGTTTTGTGGATATTATACATGGTTATGCTGAGGATATGTCGGCTAATTTCCACTGGAAATGCCTTTTGGTTAAACTGTGTTGAGAATAGATTCCTTAATATACATCAGAGTTAAAGAGAATATAGTTTGTGATTGCTTGCAACATTATAATATTGCGGTTAATGGGTGTAAGAATACAAAATAGAAAATAGGCTTGGAATGGGAACAAAGAACTGAGGTACAGGGCAGGAGGACAATCAACCCCCACCCCCAGGACAGTAGCAAGAGTTACTGAGGGTGAGGAGCAGACAAAGGGCAAACGGGCACTACCATAAAAGGAGATGGGGGTCAGGGTGTCAGCACCCTTGGCCACTGTACTAGTG
>NW_005187529.1:1695800-1705027 GCF_000239375.1 Pundamilia nyererei | reverse complement strand
TATATCGTGATAAATATTTTTGGTCATATCGCCCTGCTCTAGTTGGGAGTTACATGCAATCGGTTTCTCATAACTCACCAATTAATTGTGATAAATAGTCAGGACTACATAGACAGAAATTCACATTTAATATTTACGTTTGTGCTCAGCAATTCCTGTTCCATATGAAAATAACCAGCTGGCAGTCAGTTGAGTCGAGTCCACTCAAAGTGTTGAGACTGATTCAGACTGCTGCAAACATGTTTATGGCAACATTATAAATGGGAATGTTTTAAATTAGATTACATTTTTTGCAAACCTTTGAGAATCTCTGAGAGTAATTGCAGTCTCTCCTAGTCAGTCTGTTTGCAGAAAGGTGCCTCCTATCAGGTGACCTGTGCAATCACCAGGCAGGTTGTTTTATTAATTTATTTATTTTAGTATATCCAAGGTGGTTGCTGTCCTACCTTTACTCGTGTGACTAAACCATTAGCTTACTTCGAATTAGCAGGTATCTTTGTCAAGCTGAGTGTGTCCAGTTTTGGATTGTTTTTCAGTTGAGGTCATTTAATAAGTTTGCTCAACTAACATTATCTCAGGATGGTAGTGCATGAGAGAGGCCATTTTATTACTGGTATTTTAATTTCTTTAATAAAATACTGATATTTGGTGTCCCAGTATGGATGCAATATCACATTGCAAAACAGCATGACTTCACACTGTGTTGACTTTTTTCCCCTCCTATCCTTCTCTTCCATTGTGTTTTAGTGTGACTGAGCTGGTCAGTGTATTCATTGCTTTTAAGAGGCAAAAGTACAAGAATTGTTCCACTGTATCACATATAAGATGACTGCGATAAATACATGCAAACACACATCTTCATCACTGATTGTATTTGGTTAATAACAGTAAGTGTAAAGGTGGGTTTACTATGAGATTACAGATGTGTTAAGTGGACATTTTAAATCATTTACATCAGCTTTCTGGAAGGCTTTACGTGTGGATCCTTGGGACTTGAGTTAGCAAGTCTTTAGATAAAACTTGCGACACCCCAAAAAGATTTTGTAATCTTACGCAGAGATAAGAACTATTCAATCTTAGCCCTGACAGTCTGGAAAAAGACGAACAGCTGATTTGTCAGTGCAGTCTGTTAATCAGTTACTATTGACTGGGCTTGAAAATGCAACAACATGGACATTACAACACAGACCACAAATATTCAACAGCTGCTTTAAGAAACCAGAGCTGCACCACCCAAACCTTTTAGTAATGCTAAAAACGTCTTCCTTCAAGACTGAGTCAAGGCCAGCTCAGTGGCCTAACCCTTCCTTTGCTCCAACTTAACCTTAACAACTCTTAGATAATAGGCAACAACAGAAAAACCACGTATACCACGCGCCAAGAGAACAACAGAAATGTGTCGATTCGAGTGAATCCCGATAGCATTACACTTCACACACTTTTAATGCATGGGAACTCACAGGAGACACCAAAATATGTTTATTGTTTTCTGACACATGTGGTGTAACCTCACAGTGTTCAAAGCTGAGTAAGCTCTTTCCTGACATCCAACTGAGGACAAGCCTCCTTTAATGTTCGACTACTTGGAAAAGAATAGCAGTGCTTTAATCCAACGGTGACTGACAACAACTGATTCTTACTACATTCAAATGCGCGCACACACGCACACACAAAATTCTAACCTACCACCTTTTGATCGAGACAACTGTGAATCAAAATAAGCTACGCTGAACAACCAAGTTTGCGAAACAAGACATCCAACTGCGCTATTTGCTAAATATCAGCTACCTGACGGAGATTTAATACCGCAGTTTTCAAGTACTATGCGAGAGTTAGAATTGGGATACACAACACAACCTATTAGCCATACCATTAGCATGTCTGCTGTTAAGCACACCACAGTCAATACATCAATTCACAATACATGCTTTTTGCAGCACTTTTTAGCAGCTGAGTGTTCACTTTTGTCCTAGCTAGAGGGGATTTCCTTACTTTTAGCAGCAGACCACGTAAAGCACTTAGACTTGGAGCAGTGCAGTTTTCAGTGTTTTGCTATGTGCAGCATGTGTGTGTTCTGGATAATGGAATATACAAAGATATCCTGACAGACATTTGGTGGTCATCAGTCTAGTAGCAGGAGAGAGTGCAAAACAAGCTGTGATCATGAATTAGAGCGTAAACGCAGGAAACGTTGTGTCCACCATAAACTACTTCCTATCAGTGTTTTTTGACTCAAGGGACCAATTGAGCTGAACTTAAATCAGCTCTAAGACATATTTCAAAACATCTTTTTTGGCTATGCTCACAAACATGTAAGAGCCTCAGTAGCAAATGGGTGAGGTGTCCTGAACCAGACATAAATGTGTAAAAACTGGTACCATAACGTCTCTCAGGACTGCAGGCCGACATGTTAAATCCCTGAATAAATAATAATGACATGAAGGTGACAGAAATCAGGCAGCCATTGGTTTTGACTAAAAACCAAAACGCCCACATAATCGTGTTATTACACAACAAATGCACAAAGGGATCAAGCACTGTTGAATACAAAGGGTAATGCTAATTCTTAAGCCGTGTTTAACTGGTCAGAAGCTTACCTAACAGGTTCAGTCAAGTCTCAGATGCGTCTTTAATTCCCTCTTGCTTACCCCTTACTCTTTTTCCTGCAAATGAGATTATGTGAAACCTTTCATTTTTCCCCAGCATCATCTTCTCTAGGTTTCAGATATCAGCAATGTCAAATATTGGGCACAAACAAAAATGTCCTTAAGCGTATGTTGCTATATTTACATGTGAAGCACATGGTGCCAGTGTAGGCTAACCAAAACATGACCTCATACGTCAAAAACTGCTTTTTGGGATTAAAGCAGTTTTTTGTGTGAGTATGTGTGTCTCAGTGGAAATGTCACTATGAACAAAATGTTTGAGTGGCGCTGTAAATGAAGGTCAGTCCAGGATTCAGGACTTCCTGTCAGCCACTGTTTGACCATGGGATCAATCAATACCCTGTTATCCTAGGCCTGACTAGAGATGCAATCAAAAGGTGTGATTGCTCTTAAATACAAAACTAGATTAAAAAAAAAAAAAAAAGGAACAACTATTCAATAACAACTTAAAGTGATTCACTAAACTTTCAAGATTTAAACGATAGTTTTTAATATTTATGCAGTAACCAATGAGGAAAGCATGAATAACACCCAGGGAACCTCACCACAGTTTTCTAGTCTCAGGTAGTAGTGTGCACCTTTTTTGTGAGTCTGACACTGTATCTGCAAAAGAGTGGTGAGGAATGAAATTCAAAGGACTAACCCTGTAGTCAAAGGAGCTTGCAAAGAAAAGCGTCTGGACTTCTTTAAGTTGCTTGAAGACGTTTCACCTCTCATCCGAGAAGCTTCTTCAGTTCTAAGGTCAAATGGTGGAGAGTCCCAGATTTAAACCCAGTGGGAGTATCCCCCCCAAAGATGGACAAAAGGACCCCCTGGTTGATTGGGACCCACACCCATTTTCACACCTTTTCTTTGCAAGCTCCTTTGACTACAATGACCTGGATGACTGAGAACCTTCACAGACAACTAACCCTGTGAACACACTGCTTTTGTAGAGATTTAGTAGTTTGATGGTAAAATATGGTAAATGGTAAATGGCCTGCATTTGTATAGCGCTTTTCTAGTCCCTAAGGACCCATTCACACACACATTCACACACTGGCGATGGCAAGCTACATTGTAGCCACAGCTGCCCTGGGGCGCACTGACATAATATGACTGCTTATATCTTACAAATGTATGAAAAAGGAGAACTAGAGAATCTTACACCCCAGTGGCTTTTCAGACCACACCCATCTTCAAACTCTGCCTGATCTCTAGGACACACCTGTAAAATTTCATGGCTGTAACTTACACTGTTGCAATCACTCACACTCCATGGTGTGACAGACATATAAATGCCTGCCAGAGAGTACTCAAAACTGTCTTTTCTGTGCTCTAAATGCAGTATCTTTAGTACCCACACACTGTTACAGTTGGTGTTTTTTGAAACACAGCAGCTCCAAGCAGGATCTCATTTGACTAACAAATGAAATCGCCCTTGTAGATGCAGGGACTTTGATTTAGCATTCTGCCTGCTCGGTTCAGTTTTATATTATTATGAGTACTGAATTTACAGAACCCTGTCCTACAGAGGTGGTCGTATCACTACAGCATTTTTAAGTCCCCGTGCTTCACTGGTACGATTTGTTAACGATGAACAGATCAAGACTTGCATAAAACGAACACAAATAAAGGAGAGAATCTCTTCTGGCCTTTCATCTCTCTTCACTGTATCCTTCTCTGACGTACTTCCTACAATGCGAGCGCCTTTCAGTGACACATAGCAACCAGTCCTTTGTGTTCCTACAGACTCAAATCATGTTGTCAGATAACAGAGATCTGATACCATTACTCATATGGACTCACACAGTCTCAATTCAACCGTCTTCACAGGGAGGAAAGAGGAAGAGGAAGACAAAGAGAGAAGTTGAGAAAAAATGTCACATGACTGGCTGAAGAGGGTTAAGACAGCTTTTTCAAAAACCTTTCCCTTCACTTATCAGAGTTGAATACCTCCTGGTTGTAGTGCTGACAGGAAGGGAAGGGATGCTGCTTTGCAAGAGCAAACAAGAAAAAGGAGTTGACAGATTCTCATAAAGATGACGATACAGCCACATTTAAAAATAAGCATCAATGGAGAGAAGCTCTTCCATCCCAGCCATCGGCTGGAAAGACCAGACCACATCCAGAGAAAGAATGAGAAGGAGAACATGGTGGAAGAAGGATTAGTTCTTATTCCATCTCTTAAAGTGATTTATCATTGTTATTATTCTATAGACAAGAGAAAGACAGTGTTATAGCAACAAAACCATGGCCAAGAATGTACAGTTAAGCTGTTTACAGTAGGTGACTCACATTGGGATAGCCCACAGTTGGAATGGAAAACAGATCTTTCAAAAAAGAAAAAAGAAAAGAAAGCCATCCATGTCGACACTTTGTACTGATTGCACTGTACTGTAAATCCCTCCCACGGCCAATCTGACAGTCTGAAGTGATTCTGCAAACTGTGACAGCAAACCAGAGCAGAGTACACAAGGCCTGGTATTTGCACACTTTGTAGTATTTGTAAAACAAGAAGAACTTCTTAGCGCAAAGAGCACTGTGGGGAGTATCTAATCCAGCAAGCCTTTATCTTCTTTGACCAATAAAAACAAACTATTCGTTTTTTGGGTTGGAGTCTGATACACACTTCAGCCCGATTCACAATAACCACCAGCACATATGCTTTGCAGAGACAGCTCAGCGAACTGTAACCCACTAAAAATAACTCTCTTCCTGTTTGCCATTAAAGGGTACCCTATTATGCTTTAGGCTTTCTGCTATCATATTTATACTCAGGCTTTTTTTCTACTCTAGGTTCTGTATGGTGTCAAAGTGAGCTGATATCCTCATTATGACCATCTCAGATACAGAGCTTGGGCTCTGAGGAAAAACACAGCCACACCCAATCGCTGTGCATAACTTTTGCTTGCCGGGGCTAGCCAATCAGAAAAAAAGTTAACCTAAAGAGATAGCAGCGAGCTAAAGCTGTATGTTTCAGACACTAAATGAATTAAATAAGATTAAGGATTATTTTAAACTGAATCATTCAAAGAATAAAAATACTGAGGTAGAAATTAGCATAATAATTCACATTAAATAGGCTTTTTTTTTTAAATCCATAGTTTGTGTGCTTTTAACAGCAAATGTCACTATCAAGTAAAGTAGTCAGATATCACCTGTGATGTAAATCACTGTTTGTTTTTTAGACAACAGTATTAAACAGCAACACAGATCCTACAGGATGTGCTCGTCCTGCTTTTTTTTTTGTTATTGTTGCACACTGTACGATATGAAATAGCCCACCAGCTGAAGGCTTTCAGTACATCAGCTTCATTTGTGCCAATACAGATAAGCTGAAGTTCACTTCAGCTGAACCTGCTGGGTGACACATGATTTGGATTTAACATTTTTTCCCTTTCTCCCGCTCTTCTGTTTTATCTCACAGAATCAACGCAAGACAAAAAATGAAGGTCTCGAGGACAGAGTTAAGGTTGATGTGGCTCCTCTATTTTATATATTTATAGTTTTTTTTTTAAGTTTATATATTTTTTAGAATGGGATAAACTTTACTCGACACCAGAGTTATTCTTGTGACAGTGCCAGTGTTCAGGCAAACAAAGGGCGATGCCAAAGGCAAACAAGTGATAAAAATCACAATGACAAAGAAGAAAAGTGCCTATTTTTGTTTGTTTATTTAAAATCTGGAAATACTGTTACTATATTTATTTTTTAATAATATTATAATATTTATAATTTAAAACAAACACCAGACCATATTTTCATGAAGTACAATCCCAGTGAAGTAAGAGATGTTTGAAGGTCCTTAACACTCAGAGTCTCATTCATAAAAGCAACCTTTGACTTATTCTGGATTTTTCAGAGCATTTGTAACCAGTGTTACATCAACATGGAGGTCTGGGTGCTGACTGATTATGAGTTGGAGAGATATTTCTTATCCAAAATAAATCAATGTACATTTTGCAGTCCTTAAGAAAGAGGCTCATTCTGGCTTATTGAGGGGCTTGGCTATTACTACTAACAGCTCTTTGAGAAAAAAACCCAACCAGAGACACACCTCAGTCAATCTGTCAGTAACGCTGTGTGAACTTCCTTGGCAGACACAGCGTTAACAGTGTGTTCTGCTGTGTGTCTGAGCAGTGAGACAGTACGCAGACCATCCAAAGATCATGTGCTGTTAGTTGGCAAACTAAGTGGAACCTTAATTTAGCTTCCTAGGAACGACAAAGAAACGTTGCGCCTGAAAACTATCACTTCATAACAATAAGTGTGTTTGTATAGCACTTTTCAAGACACAGAGTTACGTAGCACGTCACAGTTTGGATAAAATGCACACTTTAAAGTATACATGTTCAAATACAGACATACAGACACGTAATCAGCCATGTGGTCAGGCATGCATTCCAACATGCATATTTCCATACATACAAAGAGCTGTAAACGACGGCCCAAAATAAAGAGGAAAAGATTAAGAGAAAGCTAACCAATAAAAATGTGTTTTCAGCTGTTGTTTAAAACTAATAATGGAATCGGCTGACCTGATAGGCTGAGGAAGGCTGTTCCCCAGTTTGGGTGCCACAACCTTAAAGCATGAGCGCCTCTCATTTTAAAAGTAGAGCGAGGAATAGTTAGGAGACTCTGGTTAGAGGATCAGAGACACCGGCTGCAGTGATAAAGTTTAAAAGGCTCTGCTATATAAGCAGGGACCTGTCCATGTGGAGCCTTATATGCTAACAGCAAAGATTCCTAGCTTCACTGGAAGTCAGTGAAGGGATACTTACTATGTGTGAACAACTTGGTATAGCAGCCTACTCAAACATGGTATATATGATGCAAGAAGCTTCTAGAGAGTATATAAATGGAGCAAGAGTTTAGTGTACTATGGATTGAATTTACAATACTGTGTTGCTGTGACTTCTCTGGTGGGCTCTTCCCTAATTGAGTGTATTGGCAGTGTCCCTTTTTCTGACTGGATTTTGAAGCTCAATTTGATACATTTTCTGCCAATTTGTTCCCAAAAAACTTTATATTGGGGTTTTATTCACAGAGGCAACGATCCAACTCTCTAAACTGAGAAATGATAATAATAACCTCATGTCACTTGACATTAAGGGCAAAAGTTGAGGTTGTGGTAATCTGTCAGCCCGCTCGTGAAGACCGAGGGACCCTCGGCTGTTTTTAATGAATGTAGACAGGTTTACTGTGATAAGATTAAATCAACCTAAATCTTACCTTAATCTTATTAAAAGTGCCCACCCCAAAGCAGCAGCGACAGGCAAGGACTAGAAACAGTGGCAATACATGAGACAGATGGCTCTCGTGCAAACACGGCTTCATTATTAGGCTGTCGATCTAGCTCAAGGGATTAGTTCGGTTACAAAAACGGTCACTTAAAACAAAATCGTATAAAGGAAATGCAGTGAAACATCGCACCGCATATTAACGCACAGAGGGTTCACATCGTTTTTTTAGGGTGACAGTTCAGGGGTACCAGTTTGTGGCAACCTGCACCTGCTCCACATGATCGGCAAACTTTCGAACCTGCACACACAGCACCGTGAAACACTTCTTACCGCTTCTGTGGCGCAAATTTCCCCGAAGAGTCCAAATGATTCCGGTTTCTGTTTTGGGGTGGGGGGCGAACACCAAAGGACACTTTAGCGGCTCCGTCAGACCCTGCTCACACTGTGGCGGTATAAAATGATCCGTGATGCTGCCGGTCACAGTACCAGCTCAACACGAGTCTGGAAATAAGACAAGCAAACCAGCGACGGGTGTAATCTGAATCAAAACCCCGTGTCTGTTCACAAAAACTTGTGCCGCTTTCTTACTTCCTCGGCAAGAGTGAGCGAATGTGTGGCGCTTGAAACAAAGCTGCTGACCGAGCACAGCTGAATACAAGCGGGAAAAACTCACTACATACTTCCGGTCTGTGAGATTTCAAAATAAAATACTTAATGTCAGTATTCGTTGTCAAACTACATGAGGTGAACCTCCGTTGACGAAATATCGACTAGAACATGCAGTAAAATCAGTATAAATTTTATAAATGGCTCGTGTGTCGAAGATAAATTAGATCTAAATGAAAATAAATCAAATCTGAATTGAAATTAAATTTATCTGACAAACCATAGATTTATATTACACCGATCTTCTTCACATTTCAGAGGACATAAAAAACTATAATTAACATAATACAACGGATAGTGAGAAAAATCATTTACCTAGACAATGTCTGATTTTTTTCTTCTTCCCCATTTTCATTTTCAGAGTAGGACTTTACTTATTTTCTTGTTTATATTACAGTGTATGGACACATACACATTTTTCATAAATTTAAGTGGCATTGCATAGGAGTTACTATTTCATTCCCAGATGAACAGAATCAACTTTTTGGGATTTACTTACATTGATGATTGAGCATGCACCAAGACAATCTATTTCATTGAACCAGGAAAGTTGTCATTGTGTATTTACAAAGTTCAAGGGTCAAGGTTCTTTATTTGTCACATGCATAGTTATACAAGTATAACACACAGTGAAATGTAACCTGACACGCTCCTCGACATGTGCAAAAAT
>NW_005187529.1:1684345-1695605 GCF_000239375.1 Pundamilia nyererei | reverse complement strand
GGTGTGTGTTTAGGGCCCGGATGGCTTGGGGATAGAAGCTTCTCTTGAGTCTCTCTGTCCTTGCTCGGATGATGCGGAACCTTCTACCGGATTGCAGAAGTTGGAACAGTTTGTTGCCAGGATGGGACGGGTCCTTCAGTATCTGCGCTGCTCTAGTCCGGCGTCTCCTGGTTTAGGTGTCCTGAAGCGGGGGGAGAGCAATCCTGCAGCAGCGTTCTGCTGTACGGATCACTCTCTGGAGAGCTTTTTGGTCCTTAACACAGCTGTTCCCAAACCACGATGTGATGTTCTGTGAAAATGCTCTCCACAGCGCCTGTATAGAAAATCCTGAGGATCTTTGGAGAGACCCTGAACTTCCTCAGTTGACACAGTCGGGTTACACAGCCGGGTTAAGAAATGTAATGACTGTTGTCTTTACTTGAACTTTGCAATAACAAAAAACTGTGGTAAATACATTGAAAGCATCACTGGCTTTTATTTTGTTGAATGAAATATGTTCTCCGGAATTCGTCCCTGGCATTTTTATGTAACCTAGCTAGTTGGGAAGTTTTAAATTTATGCAGATTTCCACCGTTCCCTGCTCTTATATGGAGAGAAATTTGCCGCAAAAGACTGACATACTTCTATCCCTAGCTTATTAAGTTATTCGTAAGCCAGCTTCAAACATTTTTTAAAAATTATTTATTTATTCATTCTCATTTCCAGACAGTTTGATTAGAGTGAGGAAACAAAACCGTTTGGTTAGGTTTAGAAAAAGATTTCAGTTTCAATAAAGTCAATCACCTTTTACGAAGCCACAATGGAAAACGTCTCACACATGACCACATTTCACACAGTTTTAACTTAATTCACCAGTGTCCCCGCTGCCCTGTGGGCTGGCAAACACTGTAAGGCCTTTTGTCTGCCAATATCATTTAATTAATGACGTCATTCTACACTCTCACATGGATTGTGTGTATGCCTGCATTTAGACCCCGAAGACCGGAGTATGACCAGAGTTAGAGCTTACCTCCGGAATATTCAGAAGTACTCTGAAAATTATTTTTATAACACAAATTTAAAACTGAGTTTTATAAATTTCTCTGTTATAGTTTATTATAAAACGCCATTACAGCCACTTTAATTTGGATTCCAAGCGCCGCTGTCTGTTGTGTTCACTCTAGTATCCTAGCAACGTGGGAATATACCATTTGGAGGTGGATCAGGTTAAAACTAATACAGCGTTTTTCACAAAATCACAGTTTTGCTTATATCTTATTTAAACCGAAACATTTTATTAAATATAATTACTTATCTGTATGCACATATAATGACTATGACGAGAAGATACAGCCTTTATTTCATGCCAACATTTTCACTACCCCCCACTCTTCCATTTGGAACAATGCGACCCATCACTCTTCCGCTCACAAACAGCGGGTCGTTGAAGAGGTAGGTTTCAAGCTACTTTAATGTGAAGTGTAAAAAAATAACAAGCTCAGCATTAATCGCAAATGTTTTTTATGAGCCTGTGTACAGGCGTGTGCAGGTCTCTTATAATTACTTTCACTTCAACTGTTAACTTTTTTTGTTCAAAGAGTGCAAACTACCTGAGCTCCTGAACGTACAACAGACCATGAAGCCCCCGAGGTCAACCGTTATTTTAAAATTTACGTTAATGCCTCATAACATATATGTTTTTTCACACATAAAGGTTAATTATTTATTTTAAGCATAAAATACACACTTTGTTGTCTTGTCTTTCTGGGTGAATGTTAAGAGTTCGTTATAAAAGTGGTTGACTCTAATGAAGCTGCTGTAGTAAAACAGGTGTTCCGCTAATTAAAGGTAATCAGGCGGATTGTTTTACAGGTGTGGCTCTCCAACAAATATAGTACCCCACCTTTAAATATATATATGTATTTGGATGTTGTTAAAACAGATTTATGACAAGATTCCCAGAGGTCCCATTTATCAAAACGCGTGCAAGAGCAGATAATGTTCCATACGTACGTACAACTTGCATGGTATAGTTTGAATTACTGTAAGGCTTCTGTTTTTCACTGATGGGGAAAAAAAAAGTTTGAAGTGAATAGATATAAATTAGGCCTTTTTTTTCTTCTCCACAGCAAATGGAAAACTTCATTCTGTACGAGGAGCTTGGGGCAGGCCACAACTCAGTTGTCTATAAAGGAAGAAGGAAGGGCAATCTCAACTATGTTGCCATCAAATGCACTGACAAAACCAAGAAATCCGAGATTACTAACCATGTAGGACAATGTTTGAACTTAGTAGTACATCTGCTAGTTGTATTAGTTTTATATACCAATAACAGAGTTGTTTTTAACAGTCCAAAGAAGGCCGTGATTAGTATTGATATATCTAACTGTCAATCTATTTTCCGCCTGTTAGGGGATGATCTCCCTTTCTGAGGCCACTGCTCCCAGTACACTAGCATATATACAGTGTGCTTTTCATATTGAATAAGATCATGTGAATGATTAGTGCATGATATTTTTAGGTGGAATTTGGCATTGAGCTTTGCCGTAAAAAGCCTGCTTTATAAAAGTGGTCTGATGATTCACTTTTGTATTAGGTACGCCTCACCCAGGATCTGGATCATCCAAATATAGCCAACTTCTACGAGTGGTATGAGACAAGTAACCACCTGTGGTTGGTGGTGGAGCTTTGTACAGGTCAGTCATTATTCCTGGCAGTTGTTATAAACAGTACCCGAATATCAAAGAATATATTTGATGAGAACCACAACTTATAGCAGCTTAAGGCTTAAATTACTTTAATATTTTAAGTTTTTAATAATAAATGTCCTTTCAGAATGTGTTTTTCCCCATTACTCATATATATTCAGTGTTGGTATAGTCTGTAACCACATTTTTTTTAAGCAGTGCAAGGTGTGTCATTCTTTGTTCTCTTTGTTTTTACCTCATGTGCCAAACTTGCATACAAACATGTGCTGGAAATTTCAGGGGGTTCCATGGAGTCTGTAATTGCCCATGATGGAAGCCTGTCACAAGATGCGGTACGAAGGTTTGGATGGCACTTAGTCAAAGGACTGAAACACATCCATGAGTTAGGAATCATTTTCTCTGACCTGACTCCTGCTAAGGTTTGCACCTGCATTCATCTCTATGTAAGTGTATAACAGCAATGCTACCATCATATATGAATGTTGTAATATTTCTCTTTCTGTTGCTCATAGATCCTACTTGATGGCAGCGGCATTCTGAAGTTTGGTAACTTCTGTCTGTCTAAGGCAGAGGGAGACACGCTGCAGGATTTCCTTACCTTGTTCTCTGCATCCGAGGAGATAGAGGAAGGAGACAGCAATCAGAACACTGACAACTTAAAGAAAAGATTACAAGGTTAGTAATCATGCTGTTTCTGTATGCTATCATTTGTTGACTGTATAAAACCAGCTGATTAGAGATAAGAGAGGCTCTAAAGATATACAGCTGTTAGTAGCTGCTGTTGCTCAGATGGAAATGTAAGCAAGGTCTTAATGTTGCATCCAGTGCTCTGGGTGTGCAACCTTAGGAGAGGTATTTCACTTAAGGCAATGACAAAAACATGTCTTGTGTAGGGAATGTTGTTTTGAAATCTTGGTGAGATTAAAAAATAGCAGCATAAAAACTTTTTAAAAAATTAAAATATGTTAAGACTATACCATATTGTATACTTTATGCTATCTGTTTTTTTAACTACTCTGTGTGCATTTATGTATGTATATTTTCAGGTTCTACAGCTTACAGTGCTCCAGAGGTTTTGGAAGGATCAGAAACTAATATGAAGTCTGATCTCTGGTCTCTTGGTTGTATATTATACTACATGTACACTGGTACTGATATGCAAACAGACTCAAACTAATGAAAATACTAATTCTGGCCTGTAATATGTTACGGTACTGTTCTATATTGTTTTTGTTTCCCAGGTACACCCCCCTTCTTCTCTGACAACTACACTGAATTGAGGGAGATGATCTTGAATAAGGAACCACCACCTCCCAGGCAGACAGGTGACAAACACTTCCTCGCACACCCACATCATTATATACAGACACAGACTCGCACACAAAGATGTCACATTTCATATAGTGTTTGATATTTAGAAAAAAATAGTTTTAACAGATAATTGTTGATTTTATTCTTGTTGTTGTTTGTTTGGTTAATTTTCTTCTTTGTACAGTGGTTTCTGCAGGTTCTCCCTGCCAGGATTTCCAGAGTCTTCTGAAAGGGTTGCTCAACAAAAACCCTGAGAGGAGGTTAAGCTCATACACACACAACAAACACTTACAATTCTGATACAGTTGCTATAGTTTCATCATCTGGATGCTCAAATGCTTCTATAAATCGATGCACATGTTCAGAAGCATTGCTCAGACAGTGGGATTTAATAAATGAGTGATCAGTATGAATGAATGAATGCTCAGTGTGCTGAAAACAAAAAATCACCACACCACTACACCACCTGTCTGAACTGACACAAAGCAGTCTGGGTTCATGGAGTCATGCTAGTTATGCCAAAGTCTGACCTTGCCATCTGTGTGCCTTAGCAGAAATTAAAATTCATTATTCATAATTATTAATTTTTCCAGTATTGCGTTGTCCAGTTTTTGTGAGTCTGTTCCCATTGCTGCTTCAAATTTCTGTTCTTGGCTGATAGGAGAGAACACACATGGTCCTGTTTTGTTGTAGCCCATCTGCCTGGAAGTTGTAAATGTTTTGGATGCTCTTCTGCTCACCCCAGCGTGGTTATCAGAGCTCTTTTCGGCTTTAATGTCAGGTCAGCACACTCTGGCCATTCTCCCGAGACTTTTGTCATTATCAAGGTATTTCTCACGGGGTATTTTTGTTTCTCACTCCAGTTCGACAGAGCTGTGCAGACTGCAGTGAGATCAGTAATTATAGAAATACCCAAACCAACTCGTGTGGCATCAACAGTCATGCCAGAATCATGGTTGGAAATACGGCCTGATCATATTTTTCCCAATTCTAATGACATTAACTGAAGCTTCTGAGTGCTTGCATGATGGATGTTCTATTATTTAACTGTCCTTTTATTTTGCCAATGCATTGCAAGAAGGACTCCCTTTCTAAATTACAAGAACAAATAAACTTGCAGGCCTGTGTAATGGAGCTAAGTCTGACTTGTAGTTTAGTGTAGTTTGATTTTCTACAAAATTACCAAGAAATTACACAGTACTTAAAAATACTTATGCAGTATTTAAAAATACAGTATAATACATACAGTATAATACCAGGAATTTAGGCACTACCTAAATTTTTTTATACATGCTTAAATTTACCTACAGTTTAATTATGTCTCTCTCTCTTTTTTTTTATTTTTATAAAAAACTGACTTATTAACCCCTTATTCTTGGGATACTACTTGTAGGTAAATGTAACTACAATGTAATTTCAAATAAAATAATTAAAGTTCCATTTACAGGGGAGTTGCTGTAGTTCCTGGTTGTATTGTAAGGTGTTACTCATAATGCATTTAATTTTTTGATGTATCTTTAGGATGAACTGGCCACAACTGCTGGCTCACCCTTTCTGGAAACAGATTATAAAGGAGGAAGAGGATGCCGAAAAAGGTGAAGAGAAGAATGAAGAAAATGAAGAGGCAGAAAATGTCTGCAAGGAGGTTGTTTCTTGTAGTTTCAGG
Source organism: Pundamilia nyererei (assembly GCF_000239375.1). Classification (NCBI taxonomy): domain Eukaryota; kingdom Metazoa; phylum Chordata; class Actinopteri; order Cichliformes; family Cichlidae; genus Pundamilia; species Pundamilia nyererei. Next base: position 1,689,941 of record NW_005187529.1, on the reverse strand, counting down.
TAGGTTATGTTTTTTCATTTTTCTAATGTGTTTTGATTTTAAAAGTCCAACATAATTACCAGCATTTATTTTCCTTGTTATTTTTGGCTGTCAGTGGGGATGTGAATCGTGTTTGACAAAGGTTGATATCAGAGAATTTAGCTAATAAAGAAACAGCTTGCAGAAAGGGTTCTGTATCGCCATTTTCACTCATGTGCTTCAGCATAGACCTTTTCTTGGCATTATCCGATGGAGCTACATACAAGAACACCGATGTTGGATTAAGTTGAATTGATCTTTAAATTTTCTTTTTTTGCCTGCAATATCTGTCTGGATCCATTCAAGAATAGTGCAGATGATAGCTGGGTGCATTCATGAGTAGACTTCATGTGTCCTGCTTTCTGCAGGAAGCACTTTCACTTACACCAACTGACCGAGTAAAACGAGTAGTAAGAACCCGTCTGAACGGAAATACTTCCTTTTTCTCTGTTACACGTTAGAAAGGGTAACTTCAGCCAGTGCTCAGACCTGAAAAAGAAAGAAAATGACCATGAAGTCTTTTTAGTTCTCACTACCTCCACAGACACACAAACACATGTGACCTTTTCCATCCGTGGCAAGCAGCGAGCCTTGCCAACAGCCACTTAGCCCTCAGTCAGCTAGCTTATGGGATGTCTGAGAAACTAATATCATCTCTTACAACAACTGACAGGCCATGTGACAGAAGGACTGACAGCCAAAATTCTGTCAACCACACATCCTCTGGAGCCTTGAGCCAAAGCCAGACCCTGAATAGTGAAGTCGGAAGGGAGAGAAGAAGAGAAGGAGAACCTGACGATGACTCTAAGTTAACTGGGAGTCTGCAAATGTGCCGCACACTGCAGCCCAATAAGTCATTCACACTAGGTAACAGATTCGTCAAAGTCTGTGTGGTTTAGATTAAGCAACAACATTTAATACTTAGTCACAGTAAGCTACTTAACTTTGAATTTTAATTTGTACTTTAACACTAGTCATTTTTGTATATATGAACATTGTATGTGTGATAGATTCTGTTTTTTACAATATTTATCTTCAAACCATTAATTAATCATTAATCTGGTTTTATATTCCACTGTTTTGCTTTACCATTTTTTTGTACTAGAATTTGTTTGTGTTTGGTTTTTGGTTTGTTGTAGGTCTACATTATACTAGTAGTTTCTATTGCGCAGATCTGATTTCTGCTTATTATGATGTAAGGTTCATCTTTCACCATACCACAAATTTATGTGTCTTTAAGTACACACGTGCTTACTTCTCCAGATAATGTTTCAGACCTGAAGCCAAAGAGTGGTTTGGATGAGGACAGCACTGAGGCCATTTTTCTGCTCAGGTATTCTGTACTCACTCTTTCCTAGTTTCCCTTACAGAGTTTTGTTCCTGTTTTCAGTGCACAAGTTTACAGATAAATCATTCCAGAGGAAGAATGTGAATCTCGTGTCTCAAAAGTGATATGTAAGCTTTGGACTTACTCTTACAGTAGGAACACACCTAGAACGAGTGGTACTCAGATGTCTATAGTAAACCATACATTGCTCTCCATACTCTTCTCTTCCTGTTCTTGTAGCTCCCGTGCCAACTCAATCAGAAACTGCAGTTCATCTGACTGTCCAAATCAGAACATTGCACCTCAGGTTACTCTCACTACCAGTAACTGTACTGACACTACACCCTGTGTGAAGGATCTTCTCCACACTGAATTTGATCTCACTGTCACCCCAGTCCTCGACAACCCCAAGGTAAAGGCGTGTAATTATATGATATGATGGCTGTTTCATATTTCTTTTTTTAATTCATTAAAATACATCTGTCAAACCTCTGTTAGTCTTTAAGTCTTCTTAGTGGGAAACTTTCTTGCTCCTTCTTACATAAGAATAAGACATTTATTAACAACCTTTACTAGCAATGTAGAAAAAATGGCTACAATTGACTATTTTGAGCTCTGTTTAACAGATTTTGAAGAACACACCTGTGCGATATGATCCTAAAACCCTATGTGTACCTGCATATTCAGGTATGTTTTTTGAGCTGGCACAAAGTCAGTTTAGTGTCCTGAAAAAAAGCAAAAAAGTATCTCAGTGTATTGTCCCTGGTTTTTATCTTGAATCCTCTCTATTTTCCTGCAGGTGAGAAGCTACAGTCTCTGAGTGATGAAGAGTGGACTGTCTTTCTATCACAGCTTTGTTCATCCATTGAAGAACAGAGCCACTCCACTTCCACGGCCACTCGATCCAAACTCAACCTCCTGTGCTACCTTGGCTGTGTGGTTGGACATACAGTTATCGCTAACAGGCTGATTAACTCAAGACTGGTAGGAAAACATATTTGTTTTAGACTCCTGTTGAAATATGATCTGCTGGGTGGGTTTCTTGAGAACAGTTGCATAACTGTGCAGCTTAATAGAATGTATTTAATATCTCAACCCTACATGACAGCAAGGGATCCTTAGTGTTAGCTGAGGAAGATTATAGTTGGAAATCTTTCCACTGGCATGTCTACAATTGAATATTTATAATGAGCTATTGTTTTCCAGTTTGTTCATTTTCTACTGACCTTGTGCTGTCTTTTTTTGTCTGTTTGTTTGCCCTGTCAACAGAGAACTTCAGTAAGAGGATGTAGGTGTGTGGGTCATGCTTTTGCTCCCAGGTAGTCATTAGTCAAGTGGGAGTCATTAGTACCGCACAAGGATGCAGTTTCATAGAATTATTCAGGGCTCAAATAAAGATACCTCTTTCAATCTGATTTTGGGCACAGAGTTCCTGAAAAAAATGTAAGATTAAGATTAACAAAAGCACAGGAAAATTATATTTAGAATGTTTTTTATTTATGGTATTATTACTGATATAACCATACTTTTTCTATCTGTAATTAAATAAAGTAATGATAATTGTTTTTTATACGGCTCATCTTTTCCACTCAACAATTTGAATTTGAAAAAAGTTAATTTCTTTTTACTAAAACATCGAACACTCTCATTAACAATCCTTTTAGAAGTCACAATGAACTTAGATTCCATGCTTTGTGGCAATATATCATCATTTTCTACATATTTATATTGTTTGCTATCCTTTTCCTTCTTTCTGTCACTCTAATTTCCTCAATTCTTCATTCAGCTTCTAGTTTTGGTCCACCTGTTGCGACAAGCTCCTAACTGGGACATGTAAGTATACAATGTATGTTTGTTCTATAAACAGGGGACACTGTAACATTGCTTTTTTTTTAAAGTGCTAATTTCTGATGTGGCAAAACATTATGATTAAAGAAAAGCACGATTCTACATCCTCTCTCAATTGCTTTTTTTTAACATTGTTTTATGAACTGCAGTTCCTATGATTATATCTAGAGTGGTTAAGCATGCTCTAAGAAATTTGATGTTTATACATTTTCTTTGCTTTATGTTGTGTTTTTCTTCTAAGGATGCTGGAAAACTTAAACACCATGACCAGTTTTATAAAATCAGTAACTGAAAATGTTTTTAAAAAATCCCGAGATGATATCCAAGCTGAAAATTCACAATTAACATAATAAATAAAAATGAAAAATGCCTTGCAGACGGAGCAAGGTTCTCAGAGTGATGGGACTACTGGCTCTGCACTGTAGTGACCTTGGATTGGACAGTCCTGTTTCTGAGGTCAGGAATATACACACATACTAAATAGAGTTATGCTTATTTCCTTTAGATTTTTTTATTTCCATGTATTCATTTATTTATTTACTTAGGGAGAACAGCTACTGCTCATTTGCTCATTTTTTTTTAACCTTAACCTAACACAATTTTCAAATGTTAGTATAAAATTTATACTAGGGCTCCTAGCTAATTGTCACAATTGTGTAGGTGTGCCAACACAGATTTAAAACCCCAAGACATTATCAATGCAATTAAATAGATATTTTATTTATGGAATTTTATTTATTTATTATGTATTAGAAATAAAAGTGTAACACTGGCAACTATAGAAAGAGCAAAACAGTCATTTTATTTCAGACAAGTTATTTAATGCGCTGAGTAACCAAAAAATTGAGAAGTCCTGTTTTCTTCAAAATGTTTCATGATCCTCAGACCTGCAGTACAAATTTACACCACAATGTGGCAGTAAATACCAGAAAGAGCACATTTATTGATGTAAAAATGTAAATTTATCCACAACAAAATACATAAAGGTTGATTTAGCATGTCTTGCTTAATTTTATTGTGCATGTGGCCATAATTAGTACTTTTGTTTAGAGGCATGCAAACAATAATAAAAGCTTTTAGCTGAGGAAGGAGGAAAAAAACTGTCCTGAAACAAGATGTAGAAATACTTTATAGTACCAGTATTTACCAGCTGGCGGCGTTAAAAAGCTACAAGACAACCATAGCCTGTGTACAGTAAATAGGAACTTTAGAGATATCTTGCGCTCTCTTGCTTCTGCTCACTCTTGCTCTCTCTCTCTCTTTCTCTCTCCCTCTCTCTCTCACTTTTGCTCTCATCAGTTCAGTTAAATTCAGAGTGGCTATATTGGCACGGTGCTTCTGAAAAAAATATTGCCAAAATAATTTGAGTGTACACAATAATAGTGGTATAAATATTTATACAATTTATTTAATCAAGTATAAAGATTAATATATAACTGTTATGTATCAGTCTATGATATATCATTTTCATGTTTGTGTCTGGATCAATCCATGTAATGTGTGTGTTTTGGTCATTCAGGGACCCTTGGGTGTGCCTTGCTCCTCGCCAAAGGAGTGTATATATAATATAAAGAGTTGAAGTACTTACTGTAAACATTGCTGTTTCATTAAACATTAGAAATTGTAGGAGGATGTGTATCTCTGACCACTCAACTCCACTCTACACAAAGAGTGACCACTAATGTACTTAGTTAAGATTGTTATTGGTGTGCTTCTAACCGTGGAGTAGATATTCTGCCATAATTTCTTTTGAAATTGGCCAGCTCTACTTCGACTTTTTTTCTTTTCTTTCTAATGTTTGAAAATGGTTTCTTGACATAATTTGGGGAACTGATTGGTGCTTGGAAAGCAGTGTTGTTGTGATAATAGCCAGATAATGTCTGAGAGGGAGCAGTTAATCTCAGCCCCAGCTCACACAAGGGACTCTTTTCTGGGCTCATCTTTTAGTTTTGGAGGGCTTTGGACTAGAGGGTGTCTGAGGGCTAGATTTGAGGTGATTAATAAATTTGAGTGTTCAATTTTTAATTTAAATTTTCAATGGATGTCTGCCTCATTCTGCTCTGCATCCATTTGTGGCTGTTTTTCTGTGTACATGTGCAGTAAAGTGCATCTGCAGGACTATACATGTAAACAATTCAGTTTTTTCGCATAATTACTGTGGTGACTCAGTGGAGCCTTTACTTTACTGTCTTACAACAAAAATTGACTGGTTAACACTTTAGCTGAAATTTGGAACTCAAATGAGGAATCAAATTTGCTTTTAATTGCATTTACAGCTTAAGCTTTTTTCTTTTAGTGTATTTACTGCCACGTTGAAACTCCCTGATGCTGTAATGCTCATACCAAAACAGACTTCCCTCTAGTCACTAAGAGACTGGAATCATTGATTCTAAAAAATAAATA
>NW_005187529.1:1677065-1682750 GCF_000239375.1 Pundamilia nyererei | reverse complement strand
GTGGGGGAACTTGCACAATCGGTGGCTGACTAAATACTTTTTTGCCCCACTATATGTTCAATAGTACAGTGGTTTAGGTGGAAGATTTTAATTTATCATGGGTCATCCATAAACAATATTTAGTGACCTTTTTTATGAATGTGCCTATGCACATGCTGACATAGATGCCATGGTACTTACATGGTCATGTTTAGTGCCACAAATGAGAGAAATTAGCCTTATGATAAAATATTGATATTACCAGTGGCCATATTGGCAGGAATGTATTGATTGTCTTGTTTTTGTTTGTCTGATTTTTACTATATACTGATATGTGATTTGTCAGATAATGTAACTTTAAAGCCTTTGCAGATTTGTCATCACTGTCTAGGACCCATCATAAGCATTGCAGTTTATCGGTTTCCCTTGTTGAGCCATTTCTCTAAAGAGTCCCCTCTGAACTTTCTGTTAACTATGTACAAGCAGAAGGGAGAGACGCATTACCAGTGAGACTTACAAAACAAGTAGTTTCTGATTTGTAGTTTCATCATATCAGGCATCATTTTTTTGAGTCCTGGACATTGGCAGATTCTTGATGGAGTTTAAAAAATGGCTTCATCAAAGTAGAATCTACTGGGGGTGTATAAATGGCACAGAGATCTAGCTATGTGCTATTTGTCAGTGATGCCCAGGGCTTATTCTTATTTACCATGGTTTACTGTCGACATCTTACGCCAGAGAACTGTTTTATACCACACCAGTTGTCTTCTGGCTCTTTGCTGCTACTGGGATGGCTGTAGCTCAGGCAGTAGAGCAGGTCATCTACTGATCATCTACTGATACTGGTGGTTTGATTCCTGGCTTCCCCTAGTCTGCATGCCTCTTGGTCAAGATACTAACCCCAAATTGCTCTCCGATGCATCCCTCGGAGTATGAATGTGAGTGTGAATGTTAGTTAGAAAGCACTAAGAAAATGTGCTTGTTTGAATGGGTGAATGCACATGTTGTGTAAAGTGCTTTGAGTGCTCAGAAGAGTAGAAAAGCGCTATATAAGAACCAGTCTATTTACCATTTACCGAGTCATCACAGCGATATACAAAATGGACGACTTTGGCATCGCAGTTTCTCTTTAGTGAATTGTTAAAAACCAATGATGAGTGGAAAAAAATCAGCTACTAATGACAAGGATAACAAAAAGCATTATATAAATAATCTTTGTGTCTGTAGTCGTGTGTCCATCTATAGACGCAGCAGAGGTGTTTTGTGTGTTTCTGCAAGTGTGCTTTTTTTTTTTTAAACCATGTTTATGCGAGGACTCAGCAGGGGTCTCTTTTATGATATTTTGTGTGTGTGTGTGTGGGGGGGGGGGGGTTGTTTGTTTTTTTTCCTTCTTTTGGTGCATCTGTGTTTGTGTGTGTCCTTATGTTATAGTGATGCTAACAGATGACCAATAAAAGATTTTTTTGTGTGTGTGTGTGTGTGTGTGTTTTCTCAGCAGGGGTCCTCTCACTGATATTCTGGTAATCAGAGTTTAGGGGCTGGGCTTAGTTACCATGGTAGCTGCTATATGCTTTCATTACTCTTCAATAGACACACTCGTCTGTCTCTCTTCCTGTCTCACTGTTCTTTCTTCCTGTCCTGTTTGTTTCTCTTTTGTCTTTCTACAGTGAGTCTGTCATTGTCCTTCAGCTGTCAAATAGAATTAAATGAAAAATAAATGTTGTGTTTTAATGTTACTAATGCATGTTTCTTGCTTTCTTAATGTGAGATAGAGAAGCTGTGCTTTCAAAATCCACTACACATGATCTTCCCCAGATTTTCTGGGAGTTTTGCCACAAAAGCTTGAACTGTGAAGGGTTATAGGAAAGCAATGAATTTTAAAAGCTCACAGCAATCCTTAAGAAGACATATTCAGAGGGCAATGGCTCAACAAAGACATTTTTGGATTTCTAAATATCCTTTGTAAAAAAGAAAAAAAAGTTTGGACCGACTGTGTTGTGTAATTATGTTAAGACTGATTTTGATTAAAGTTAAATAAAGTTGATTAAAGTGGCACGTCTGGTTACTCTTATGGGTAAACAATATAAAAGTCTTGTTTCCTAGAGATATTTGGTGAATGTGTTTTTAGATGCTGTGATAATCTGTGCCTCACATTGTTAGTATAAGATATGTGATCCATTAATCTGAATTTAGCCGTGCAACAAACTGACAAACTATCCAGGTGTGCCCCCGCCTTTCACGCTATGACAGCTGGGATTGAAATCTGGTGTACTGATTTATAGGTCAGTCTCCTCTGTCACCGCCTTATGGGCTTGTATTACCTATTAATTCTGGCTGAGTCTTCAGTCTTCTATAAGGCTAATAGTCCACCGCAGTAACTGGTCATCGCACTGTTTATTGTGTGTGTGTGTGTGTGTGTGTGTGTGTGTCTGCGTTGTTGTTTATGTGTGTTAATTAAGTGCATGGGTTTGTATTTCCTTGTGTGCATTGATGTGCATAGTTTTCACCTGAAGTGCTGATGCTGAGATAATTGTAAGGTGTTCTCTGGGAATTATTTTTTATATGTCTTCATGTAGGCTTTTTTTTTCTCTACCTCTCCCCTCTCCCTGAGTACAGCTGCTTGACCAGTTTCTAACACACCCCAGCATATTAATTCCCAACCTTTTCCATTTAGAAATTGTTAGTGGTTTGATCTCACTAAGGGAGTGAGAGAGAAGATTGGAAAATGGCAAAATACAATCGCTTGAGTGTAACTGTAGTGAAACTTTCTGTGGGAGAGAACATTATAATCTGTCACACTACCTCACCCTAAAATGGACAGACAGAACAACATAGCTAACAAACAGGATTGGTGAGAGAGCTGTAATAGAATCACAGCAGGCAAATTTAAAATGGAAGAGAAGGAGAAAATGTGTTCAACAATACAGAAATGATACAAAACTGGGAGAGAATGGAAACAATGGAAAAAATAAAGAATAAAGCAGGAACAAAAGAGGAATGAGGCAGAACTTGCATCAGATCACAGAGGGGGAAAAGCTGGCAGTAATGCTAATGTCAGGAAGCAGCCAGCCAGAAAGGCTGTGTTTGCATATAATTAAGTCTGTGTGTGTGTGTTTACATCTGAGTTGAATGGGATTTTTTTTTATTTTTTTTGTATTTAATGTATATCCCATCCATGCTTCTGTTTTCTTAACTCTGCCCCCCTGAACTGGATGAATAGAGGGCCTTGAGCATATCCATCCTCTAAGTCATGAAATACACCCTGGACATGTTTCCAGCCTTTCACAGGGCTATAGATAAACCAATTATGTCTTCTTCCAGCAGCTAATAATCTTGTCCTTACTTAAAAGGTAAACCATAATATTATATTTTAACTCCATACACAAAGTATTTTGTTACACATTTTTGCTGTTTGTTTGTTTTTTAACATTATGCAACTTATACAACAGTTTATTGCCCAAGGAGTATTTGATGTGAGAGCAGTGTCCCTACTGTAAAAACCAACCTCAGTGCTGTAAACCTGTTGACCTCATCACTCATTTTTTCTCAAAGTCAAGCTTTGACTGGTGGATTTGTTTGGGAAGATCCAACCTGAGCATTACTCTGGGTCCTGCAGCCTTTCACTACTGGCTTTGTGTTAACCTCATAGAAGAAGTGGCAATATTGCATTTGCAGGTTCTTTCAAAGAACATCAGTGGATAATTGTTCAGCTTTACTAAAACAAACAGTTGTTAAATGTTTTTCAGGTTAGCATGACATTGTTGCCGTTTTAGTCATCAAATTCTAAATAATATGCATGTCTTCGTTCCTCAAAAGTTGTAGACCAGGTTTTTGTTGACTACAACACAGGCAGCTCCTGGTAGATTTGGACTATAATCCTACACAGTGGGACAGCTTTGCAGGCTTTGAAATTATGATCTCTGTAATAGTGGCCTTAGTGACTTTGACAAAATCAATTTTCCTGTTTTTCCTTAATATTTTTAGTTGATTGCGTTCATAAATTAGATATTTGGTTTTAGCTAAGCTTTTTGTATTTGCTACCTCAACTTAAAAATAATGTTAGAATATAAGAGTTTTGAAGTTGAAATTTTTATGTGCTAGCAGAGCATTGCCATGCTTCTGGTGATGTCTCTGGGTAATACAGATGCCCCTGGCTTGTATTAAAAAATAGAATATGTCCAGCCCTAGGGAAATATATAAATGTAAAATGAATTGTAATTTTATTGTGCAGATAGTTTTTTTTTTTTAATTATTATTATTATTATTATTATTATTGTTTTTTAAATTTTCATGTGATTGAACTTTAATTGAAAATAGAAGTACTATTGAAAGTGTTTGTCATGCTCTTTGCAGGCTGTGTCCACACTAACAGACCTGCTGAGGGATAATCTAAGGAACAGTAAAATAAAACGGCTCCTGCTGCCACCACTCGCGGAGTTCCTCTACCTCATCTCCTCTCAGGTACACTTTGAATGTCAGAAGCCAACGTGAAGAGACATTTTTAAAGAGATAGATATGTTGCAGTTTATTGAAACATGATTATGTTTCCAAACACGTCTATAGAAGTCGGTCCACATGCATACTTGCTTTAGGCATGAAAAGGGCACTCATTGCAGGAGGTTGCATAAGTGGCAAGAACATTACTCGTTTTTTTTAACACTCATTCTTTGTGAAGTAGATTTTTCCTTGATTAGAAGAGGTATAACAGAAGAGGAGCTGTTAATAGAAATGTTATTTGGCATTTTTGTCAAGAAGAAACCAGCAGATTGGGGCAGGTGCATTTCTTACTATTTGATTTTATTCTTTTTTTTAACCGTTAACCTGCGATTAAAGTCTGTTTTCCATACACCATTGTTAAGACTAATTCATGAAGGTCTTTAATTAGTCTCAGACAAATTCTCTTAATATTGTTCTACATACTAGACAAGGCAGTGGCATATTATGTCATTAAATGACCCGAACAATTATGTTAATACAAGCAGTAAGGAATACAATGAAAGAAATGATTCACTGGCTGCTCACCTTGCTGTTAACTTTAAGTGGCTGTGAATGTGTCATATCATCTTTTGCCAATAGTTCAGCAGTGAAATTGATTTCTTCAGTTAATAAGTAAAAATGAACACAGAATTGATGTCACAAGTAAGACTGTTTGTTATTTCTTCAGTGGTAATGTTCAGCTTTAGGTGAAATGAATGAAAGTACTCTGTCATCAGGTAATGGACTTTATATCTACACACTAACTAAATTCAGTTGAAATTTAATTGACCCCCAGCCCTGAGAATTAGAGCGAAGGGGGCCTTGTTTGACTTCATTACCAGGGGCACTACAATTTATTGCCAGTTAACCTAATTTACCCAGGCAGGTCAATTAAGCATAAGATTTTTATTTACTCAACTGATGGATAACCTTTAAAAATCAATCCACCCACCTGATTGCACACATTATTCTCTGAAACCTTAAACAATCTCATTGCTGTGTCGAAGCTCCTAATAAATTGACTCTTAAGCTCCTGCAGGAATTGTGTTTGTCGACTGATGCAAATGTGTTCTATCTCCCACAGAAATCATCTAACCAGCAATTTAAACGTATACATTTTCATTTAGTTATAGTAAAAAATGATCTTATATCAACTTACCATCCCTAAGATGCTCTGTAATGTAGTGTCTTTAGTGTTACTGAAATTTTAGTGCATATATATATATGTAT
>NW_005187529.1:1663213-1675773 GCF_000239375.1 Pundamilia nyererei | reverse complement strand
TATATATATATATATATATATATATTAGGGGTACATACATTCAGTTTAGTTATTGTATATCTAGGCCTGGTGATATGAAATTGTATTTTTCAATGGTTCTGGCTGTCCTTGATGCACCATCAAGACTGAAATGGTCACGTTTATCTTTTCAAAACTCAATTTCTCTTGAATGCAGCATAATTAAATAAAGTTTTTGGTGGGTATATTCATTGTCTTGAAAAGTCACAAACTAATTCAAGTGTTTCAAATTAACTTCTTTTTGGTTTCATGATGTTGAGTGCATATATCCACAACATTTCTCTGAGTCAACTTCTTTAAAAGGACCCCTCCATGAAAACGTGTTTTAACCTTGACGTTTTTTCATTTCATGCCAGTTTAAGAATCAGAGCTCCAAAAACACAGTCGTTTTTTTTATTTTTTTGGACTGTTTTTAGAGTCTCAAGGTTGGTGGTCTGATGATCTGATAGGTTTTCTGCTTAGTGTCAGCTACATTGCTTCCTGTGTTCTTGAGGCTAGATATACCCTTGAAAAAAAAACCACCATAAAAACCTATATCCTTATTGGGCTTTACAAGGATGAATTAACATATTATCAGACTGATTTTAAATAGTAAGTAAAATTGGGTGTTTTGTTGTCTCATGCTGTCAGCTAACAGTACACGACTGTTTTTAACACCTTAATGAATAGTTAAGTTAATTTAGCAGCATTAGTGAAAACAAATGTCTTAATTACAAACAGTTCAGATGAAAATCCTTCATGGATCTGAGCTCTACCAGCCATGTGGACCCACTTTGTCTCTATAATAGCAGGAGAAACAGTTTGAGTAATGTGGAATGGCTCTGTAGGTGTCCCCTGGTAAAATGATCTTCTTTACTCTCCTGCAGCCCCAGTCAATGACAACGATTAGCTATAGCCTCCAGTGCTGACTTTATCCTCAAGGTTAGATGTAGCCTAGAGCCTATACAATTGCAATGGAACAGAGAATTGTTTGATAAAAAAAAAAAGTTGAATTATTGTTGAATTTATCTCAATTTTGTGGATTTTAAGGCAGTTAGTAAGACAATATAAATGTAAAGCCTATTTTGTCAGGATAAGAAGTAAATGGTAAACATATGATCATGTGAATAACTGAAAATACAGTGGCAACATTTTGATGACTGAACATTCACAGGAAAAAATACCATACTAGATTTCCCAGATTAATATAAAATACATGATAATTTCAGGATTATTCAGAATTATGTGTGAGTTTATGGTTTGACAGAGCAACCAAAACCATCAGCCTAGTCCATAGGAAGTTGTAACACATTATTTCAACTATTTTTTGAAATGTCATTTACTACTAATACTAATAGATAACAGATTGTTTCTTAAATAGTCAATGAAAAAACACTATTTAAATACTCACATGTACCTTGTTCCTATATTTTTAAAATATTTTGATGGAAAAAGTCTTAATTTGAGTATTGCAAATGCAGTTAAGTAATAAAGATGCCCTGGCTCCTTTTGCACCCTTTTCTTACCCTTTCCTCAACTCCTCTCTGCTGCACTCCGCATCTCCTACACTCTGCCTTTCTCTGACTCCCACTCTACTCCTCCACTGCCCCCTCCTCCCTTTACTGTATCCCCTCCATCTCTCTTCTCTCACCCTTTCTCCCTCTCTTTTCTATGCCTCTCTATCAGGAGAAGAAGAGAGGCTCCCCAGAGGGACTGTGGTTCGTTCCCGCTGCCGCCTACACTGGCTTAATGAGGAGCCTGCGGGAAGGGGTGAGTGTCTCTGTGTATGTCTGCATGTGTCTGTTTGTCTGTGCCTGTGTAGCTGTGACTAAGTCTCTCTCACTGTGTGTGTGTGTGTGTGCGCAAGAGTGTGTGGCAGGGGATCCCTGTGAACTGTAATGATGAGGCAGCTGTGGGGGCCTAAAGCGTTGTTTGCCAGCTGCAAGTCAAGGGCATGCAGAGCAGTCACACACACACACACACACACACACACACACACACACACACACACGCGCATTCGCACTCTTACCTGCATCAAACACAACCCTTTACTGCTCAGCAGTCTGACCTCAGCAGCAATTAGGACCCTCCAGACACACATATACAGTAGATGGAGCAGAAACACAAGTAGAAATGTAGATACTTCTTTCCTTTTTGCAATTTTTTCTTTCACTTTTTTCTTTTTCTGTCTTATTTCATCCCTTTTTCTTACTTTGCCAGTTTAAATTACTGTGTTTTTTTTTTTTAAGTGAACTTATAAGACTGTAGTTGATTTAACACTAAAATAAAGATTAGAAATGGGCTTGTGCTTTTTGAAGCATGTCTATTAAGAAATTGCTCCCACATCACATAAAGAAATATACAGTGTTTTTCTTTCTAGTATTTTTACACGGTGACCTTTTCCCACGGATTAGGGACACATTTGGTAGACAGTGATATACAGTGAACAGGTAAAAGGAAAGAAGGAGATGGATGGATGTTGTTTTGTCTCTCAGGTGCAGAAAGGGTCTTGCTGTGGTGGCCCACTATAGCAGAATGAATATAGATGAAACCGGTCTGCACAGTTGTCAGCTAGTACCTACTGTTGCTTCATTACCACTGGGAGTGTAGGGGGGTAGATGAACAGAGAAGAGGTGCGTGTGCGTGTGTGTGTGTGTGTGTGTGTGACAGGAACGAGGAGAGGGGTGTAGGGGAGGAGAGAGAAGGTTGACTTATTTATCATTATTGAGCTGAGAGAGTATGCTGATGGAAACACACACTACTCACACACAGCCTTAGGGACCAGACACTCATCCTAAGACCCAACCTGCCTCACTCTTTTTCCATCTCTCCCTCTCACACTCCATTTTCTCTCTCCTCCCAGTCTCCCTTTCCCTGACGAGCTGTTTTTCCAGTAGAATAATATTTGTCATCACGTTACAGAGCTGTCTATTTGGGCGAACTTTGTCTCATGGGTTTTACAATTATTGGAGAGATAGTGGTCACATTATATGGTTGGATGTTTGAGATACAAATCCTTGTTTGGGCACCTATGGGCAAAATACTTGTTTTGTTGCTTTATTTTCTTTTACTTGTTAAACAGTAAAACTTGATTAACAATTTCAGTGAAGCACTAAAACGTGTTGAATAGGTTGAGAACTGCCATGGGCTTTCTAAGCAATTGACTGAGGAGCTTTAAGTTAACTGATGTTTATAAATCAAGTTAAGGCTATATTAAAACACCTCCATATTATAATTTCCAAAATCTTTAATAAGGTCCTCTTAAGGAAAACTGTGAAAATGAAAAAAATTGCGGTTCATTGTGGTTGCAGTAAGCTTTCGCAGTATTTTTCCACCATGCAGAGATGATGCACCAAAAAAAGTCATTAGGAGGAAACTTTACCAAGTACCCCATCACAAATGTCATGATGAAGAATACAAAGCCACATCTGGTTTAGATGTTGCTTTAACTTCAGGTTGTGCACAGATGAAGTTTCTATCTTAGCTCTTTCTCTACAACTTCTAAAAGTAGGTTTAGAGAAAAAAAATGATGCAGAATTTGACCATGAGATTTAAAGTATCCTCCTTTTTGGGACAGTTAGTGGCATATGAAATATTGAATGGATATAGAAAACAGTTCCACTAAATATCAGAAGTTTTGGCTGCAATTGTACTCCAGTTAGTCACGTAAAGGCCTGGCAAAAACAACACAAATCTGACATGAACTGTTTAAATATAAGCAAACTAGAGATTTCTGAATGACCTTTGCAGTCTGTTTAACTATGGGAAGAGCTTAAGCCTGCCATGTGAACAAAATAAGCTAAAAATTGAAGTGTTTAATGGCTTAGCTGCGAGAAGGTTGATGGAGAGAGAGCTACAACAGGCTATTGAGTAAAGTTGAATTTTGCTTGACAGGGGTGACCTGTTAACCCATGATGAAATAGCCAAAAATAGAGAGTACACGCACCCCATATAAAAGAATGAGCTGCTCCCATGGCATCAGTGTTGTCTCAAATGTCAAAAAATGTGAATTTAGATCTAGACAGATGGTCTCTATTGATTTCTTTAAGGTTTATTGAATCCCTTACCCTAAGGAAAGCAAAGTGAAGACAATATGAGACTAGCTGACAATTCTGTCACATATAAGGCTAGATTTGGTCCAGTTTTTATATAAAAATATTGATCAGTATAGCTAATTAGTTTTTAGATGAAATATTTTTAGTAGCTAAGGCACAGAGCCAATTTGTTGGTTTTGTCAGTAGAGCGATATGGTGGAGGAAATGGGGACTGACAGAAATGAAGAAAGAAGGATCAGTGTAGTGGGGAAGGGGGTGGAGATGGCAGGGAGAAAGAGAGAAAGTTGTAGTTGGACAGGGGGAGTGGATGGCATGGAGTGAAAGGCAGGTTTCCAGGCCAGACTGAGCTACAGGAAATTATTTATGAGTCTGAACAAGATGATGCTTCAACTGCCTAAGATGAAAAGTGTATGTGTGAATATATGTGTGCGTGTGCGCGTGTGTGCAAAAAAAGTGATGTGTGAACAGTATTGCAGTGATAGAAGCCACAGGGCCAAAGGCAGAACTCCCCCTGACACACATGGATCCTTACATACAAACATACATACACACACAGCGGTGGTGGGCCTATTAATGATTTAACACTATCTTCCACAAAGGAGAGGAGACCAGAGGGGGATGTCGTGGGCCTTACCCTTTTGTCTAACATAGGATGACCATTGTATATGCATGAACACACACACACACACACACCTAGCGTTAATGTTAGTAAATGTGTTATATAATAATGGATACTTACTCATCGTATTCTTCAGAATCCTTTTTTAGAATTAATCCCCATGTTTAATGAACAAAAAATGAAGAAAAATAGGCCAACATATGACAGAGTATAACTTAAGTTTATATTATCTTTACTTTTTTTCCCCTTTATACATTATTGTTTTTCTTAGACAATTGAGCCTTTAACTCTTTTGGGGTAAAAAAAAAAAGGTTTGAAATTTGGCACAGTAATTTAGGGCACTCCTTGCTAGCTTTACAATTAGATGGAAAGTTCCTGTCTGAGTAAAAGGATCCAGATGTATCTACCTGAAATTAAAAGCTTGCAATTAAAAAAAAAGTAATGTATTTTTAATGACCAATAGTTCTGCCTTAAGCGCAATTAGAAACAATCACAATCTGACTTTACTAACAACATACAGAGATGTACATCTCAGTCTTTGGATGAATACACTGAATAATTACTCAGATCTCAGTCTGGAAAATCGATCCCTCCATTTATCCATGCATCCATCCATTTTCTGCTACTGCTGCTAGTAGTAGTAGTCGAGTCTTACGAGGCGTAGTTTAAGCAGAGAAACCCAGATCTTCGTCTCTCCACCTGGGAACACTTTGAGGTTCCCAGGTCATCCAAGAGATGTTCTCCAGCATGTCCTGGTCTGCTCCAGTGCCACCTGCTGACAGAACATGTCTGAAATTCTTCATCTCATTTCTTTGGTCAACACTCAGCACTTATAACTACTGAACATAGCTCAACTGATAAATGGACAGCTTTGATTTTACACTTGGGTCTCCCTTCACCATAACAGCCTGGCACAGTGTTGGTACTTAAGAAACTCAACAACCCTCCACTTAGGCTACTCAGTCTCAACTTGGATTGGTCACTCTGACTTGTCTTACTTTGCAAAAAATGAATAATCATCTTTTTCAGTAATTCTGTTGTTGATTTTAACTGTGAGCACATGCTTGCTTTGATATGTAGCATTTCCAGCTTTCTGAATCCTTATTATGCTTCTTCTAAGGCCCTGTCAGGTATGGCTCTTGAGAAGACTAGACTTTCACAAGACACACTGTAAGACTTTTTTTTTAAAGTCTCCTTTAACTGGAGGATCTGACTTCAAGTAGCTTTGGGAGAAATCATTAGCATAGAGGTTCTTTTGCTTATCCCAGTCTGGACTAAGAGATTTCTATGTTGTTGCTGGGATGAAGCTCATGTGCCAAGTTGAGATGGTGTCTCACTGAATTGTAAAACTGCCAAGGAAATGTGCATCTTCATGGTTTTTTTTGTGTTTTTTTGGGGGGGAAGGAAAGGAAACATTTTTGCTTCCTGTTTGACTGAAATCTCATGAAACTCACGATTGAAACTCACCACACCACAGTGGGTCTGATTGGTTTCGCTAATAGTTCTTTACATAATTATTAGGTAAAACATATGTTTGATTTTTAGCAATGATGTACCGTTGGCTTCATTTGATCAAGTGGAGTTCAGAGCACTACTTCAGTTCATGCAATACTTAATTTTCTTTACAAAACCCCCCCAAAACTTTAATTAAATTAAATTATTTGCATGGTTATATTTATTTATTTATTTTCAAGTTTTGGCAAAATTGGCAGAGATACCCAGCCAGTCAAATTTGGCACAAAGCTGTGAGATGAGAAGTAGTATCTTCAAATTTCCTTTTGTTGACATAAAGGTGAAGAAAATTGTATGATTTGACCATTTGGAGACGCTGCAACAAGCGTCCCCATAACATGCTTCCATCCAGGCTATTAACCGGATCAAGTTGCCTCAGTGACAGTGGCCTATTGAACCTCTTGCCCCCTCCTCAGTGCTTGCAGCTATATTTAATATGTACCGGTGTGTTTTTCTTTTTTTTGTGACATATTGGTTTTCCCACCTAATCGGTCCTTTCCCACGTCTCTATTACTTGTGCATAAATTTTTTCTCCTGTCAGCTATTTTGTCCAAGTCAGCTTATAAGCCTTTGTTCCTCGATGTTTACCTGTTTGTCTACAAGCCTGTGTTTCTCTTTGGGGTGTTAGATGTGTAGTGTGCGAGGTCAGTAGACAATGTCTGCGTTGCTGCCATGGGGGCTTATTCAAAACCAGGTGCACTGGCTTCTAAAGGATTTTAAATGGAAAGAGAAACCACATGAAACGTGAAAAAGTGTGCTTAAACATGCACAAGATTTCAACTCAAGAAAGTGATTTAGTTTTTCTGATCTGCTTGTCTTTGTACTTCAGACTCAGCAGACAGGTGCAAACATGTTTGGATATAAATCTAATCCACTGATCAACATTTAAAGACAGGGTTTTATTGTTCAGTATCACCCCAGCCTTTGAACTCTTTCATTTGAATTTCTTGTTCTTTTTATTTTGCCAGGGGTTCAAAGCACATAAATCTTTCTGTGGAGAAAGGGAGATTTTTTTAAAAGTTTAAACTACTTGCCATAAAGCCAGTTAGTCATATTGAT
This sequence comes from Pundamilia nyererei, assembly GCF_000239375.1. NCBI lineage: Eukaryota > Metazoa > Chordata > Actinopteri > Cichliformes > Cichlidae > Pundamilia > Pundamilia nyererei. The sequence continues at coordinate 1,668,531 of NW_005187529.1, read as the reverse complement.
TTCTGATGAAACCGATTGTTTCTATTTTTGGTAATTCTGAGTTTAAACCTTACAAACTTAAATTCTTATGCTTTGCTTTCCTGTTGCTTGTGTTAGATCTGGCCAATGCACTCCTGGAAAGCTGAATTAATCATCTTAACATTTTGTTTCTTTTATTTTTACAGTTATTATACTGCTATTATACTACAGATCAAAAGAAAACCTTTGGTCTAGCTTTGTAAGTTTTACCCGAGATCATGAATCTATTTTCCCAATAAACTCTGTAACCTCTTCTAAGGTCAGAATCAATTGTATTTTAATCTGTCAATGATTTGGAATTTGTGAAATGTTTTATTCATTTTTGTGCATTTTTACTTTTGGGGGGACAGGACAGTACAGTAGACAAGAAAGGGGGAGAGAAAGTAGGGGGAATGACACACAGGAAATAGCCTGGGGCAGACTTGAACCTGGGCCTCAGCAGGTGAGCCTTATGCCCTCTGGCATGTGGTTCACCTGTTCAACCAGTAAGCTACACTTTTTAATTTAACAATAACTAACAATAACTTAAGCAATAGCTGATAATGCTCGAAATATAATTAATATTAGTACATGTTTTGGAATTCAAAGCCCTGTATCTCTGATTTAGTCCAACACAGCAAAAGAGGATACCAGAATATACCAAACACATCCCTGGTGTCTGTAAACTAGAACAAGCAAAGAGCATTGTCTTGTCTTGTCAGCTGAGTATAATGACTCTGGCAGTTGCAACTTGATTCTGAATTTTAATAGCTCATAGAATTATTGATAGAATGAGGCTTAGTATACCACATTTTCCCAACCTAATTATTTCATCAGTTCCTTAACTCAGAACCAAGAAGTTGACATTTTTCTTTTTGAGTGAAATACTATGGCACACACTAAATTGTAACATATGCCTTTAGTAGTCTACCTATAATTGCATCTGTGGTCTCATGTGTTAGAGCATGGTTAATAGTTGATCCCCAGCCCCTCCACATGCCAAACTGTTGTTGGGCAAGATGTCAAGGTGGGGGCTAAATCTATCTTGAGTGCTGCTGTGTGTCCAATGGTGATGCAAGTCATAGTTTGTTACTGACAGAATATATCTGAGGTTACGTTTACAAATATGGATTAGCTTTACCTCTCTGTCTTGGAGCTACATATACAGTTGATGTTCTTTGAACAGCAGTTACCGCTGGAAGAATAAAGCAGTTAATCTGCTCCTCCTAGTGCTTGTAAAGACTGCAGTTGAAGTCATAACTCTCTGAGACTTCAGTCAGTTTCCAAACACCTTGTTGTGTTGCATGTGCCGTACATATATTTTCAGTATATACCTAAAAAAAAAATACTAAAGGATTGAACTTCACCGTGTAAATCGTAATAGTATTATTCATATCAGATAGTATTTAAGAAAATTGCTCACAAAACATTTTGTATCTTGGACATCAATACAAGCAGGCTTGATTGCATCTAAGCACAGTTTCTACAAATGCTGAGCTACTGTCTATTTGTAACTTCCAAATTCTCACCTTACTCTGCTGATCATTTATAAGTGTTACAATATTTGGCATTTTTTTCCCCATTATTTTGTTTTTCTTTTAGGAGGCGTGATGCAAAAGTGATTTTAAATGGAGGGTGACGCCTCCTTTATATCTTCTGCTTGCCTCATGAAACTAAGTGGTGATGGGATGGTGATAAGTGGTGATATAGTTCCAGATTTTAAAATACATTAGGCTCGGCCATAGGTATAGCTCTGGTATATAGTTCTTACTCTACATTTGAAAAACAAATCCCTAGTATATCTTTTATTGTCTCACAAGTGGCAGTAGTAGCATTAAGGAGGGTGGATTACCTTGAAGAGTGCACAGTAAATTAACCCCCCACCAATATGCTGTCTGATCTTTGTGGAAGTCACAATTACAAAAGCAGTGTGATTACTCATTTAACATACAAAGCACTGTACTCCTCATGTCTTCACTGAACACATTGAGCTATTACTAACAGTACAGGCCTGAAAGGGGAAAATTAACTTTAGTCGGTGGTAGAACCTCCTTTAGCAGCAACAACCTCAATCAGACACTTCCTGTAGATATTTCCACAACAATGAGGAGGATCTTGGGGCCATTCCCATTACGGCCTGTCTTAGCTGAACAACCTTCATGTGCAGAAGATGTCAGTCAGTTAAAATCAGGGTACTGACTTTAGGTTAATGTCTAGTTGCATCATTTTGTTCTCACAATGCTCCATCCACCATGGTTCACAGTTGGGATGATATTTTGGTGATGGTGTGCGTCTCCTTTTTTTTTCTTCTCCATACATGATGTTATACATTTTTGTCTCAGAGTATCAGCCTAGAGGTGTTTGGAAAAAAATGGAAAGCAGTGATTTGACAAACACTAGTTACTTTTGTGACTTTTTCTTATTTAAAACAATTTATTTATTTATTTTGTTATAGGAGTTGGTGATATAGTCTTCTGATCTCATTTACCTAATTGAAACACCCAACTCTAAATAGCTTCTGGAGAAATTGTTTACAGAGCGGTTCATATTCCAGCCTGACCATCTTATGACTCCATATGTTCAAAGACATGACAAGTAAAAGTGTGTTTCTTTAGTTTAGTCTTGTTAATGCTTGTTAACCCTTCAAGCTCTTTTCTGAACAGTTTCCATCATATTACGGGCCTCTTTATAGAACAAAATGAGCAAAAATATTTTTATTGGTCATATACCCAGATTATTGGAAAAACAATTGTAAAAATGTTACTTACTAATTTATTTGAGCTTACCTTTCTGGGAATGTAAAGTCTAACTAGAGCTATAAGGATAATATAATGAGAGTACTTATACTGGGAGACATTATAGTGCGAATGACTTACTCTTTTCTCTTTCTGCTGTATTTCTCTCTGCATCATAATGATGGAATTTCTTGCATTAGCAACTTGTTTCTTACCACATATAAGGATATCTCTCTCACTCTATCTCTCTCACTCTTTGTCTTTAACACCCCTCCTCTTCTCTGTGTAGTTCTTGGCAGGGCTACAGTCTATTAAACACACAGACAGTGGGTGCTCCCCCGTGGGCTCATTAGTGAGCTGGCCCGCACGGCCTGGGGAATGCTGGAACAGACCATTCTACTGGTTCCCGGAGGGGTGCCAGAGGATTCATTATGTCGTTGTTCAACATAGTCTCTTGGTGGTGAATAGTGCAATGTGATGTTCTATATTGGATTAATAGGTCATCTATTTAAGATATTAGTCTTGATTTTGTTTCCATATACTTGTTGTATGTTGTATGTGATGTATGACATGAAATAACCAAAGCTTGCAGCCTGATCACAGATGCTTTCTTCAATGTCACAGGTAAATGTGTCCACGAGAGAACAAACTTTTTAACACCTAAAATTACATTTTGCCATTTTGTGATGAACAGAAGCCAAATGATTTATCCTTTTTTTCAAGAGAGGATTAATACAAAATGTTGTTATTGTATTTTGGGACCAATTTTTGACACAGTCAGAGCACATTATGTAAAAACTTGCTTCAACTTAGGTCTAATGTGAACATCATTTCAAACTGACATGATATGAGTTCAGTTGTTTTTGAGGGAAAAAATATTTTTTGTATCCAGTATCACTGTTATTGTTTCGACTTTGTCTTAAGTATCGCATTATTTATACTTACTTTATAAACAAAAGTGTTGACTTTGTGAACTGTACAACAGCTTTTAAGTATAAACTGATGTGTTTTTCAGAATTAACATAATACATTTCCAGAGTGAAATAAATGTTTCAGCTGTTCATATGAGCCTTTACCACAAAATATTATTAGCTGTTTTTGTATGAATAGGCTCTATCGTATCCCATATCTAGGGAGATTGCGTGTAAATGATGTAACACAGTGAAACACAATAATAACTTGACAGAGGCAATCACTTCTGTTCTACTTCCTGGCTTTCTCCACAATGACATTCCTGGAAAACTAATTTCCTCAGCGACAGACATTTCATTAGCCCATTGTCTGAACACTGACAACTATTCTCTACTGAAGCAAAGGTGTGTGGGCACATACAGTATACACATCGAATATGCACACAAACACGTTAATACACAAGTTCACTCATACATACGCACAACTTCGGTCTCCGTTTTGTACTGAGATGTCACTGAGAGCTAATCTAATTGTCAGTTTGTGATTTTATTACTTTTTTTGTACATTGTGGCCACATTTTTCAGTAATCGGGTTTTGGGTGTTGAATTTAACAATCAACCAGAAAATGCTGAACCCTTATCATTATAATGTACTCTGCTATTAAGATGCACACCAGTATGAAAGCTTAGCTTTACACATGTGTGACCTTCACCAGTTGATTGTGCTGGCACACAAATTGCTTCTAGCACAGGCAGTAGTAAAACAACAACTTTTTCTTTCTGTATTGTCTCTGTTTATATTTCTAAGTGTTTCTGCTTGGTATTCTTTGTCTTTGCTGAAGGACAACTGTTGAGGTTTTTGTCACTAGCCTGTTATTATAAGTGTAGTTGGTAGTGTAGTCAGTGCCACTTTAATTTGATCATTTTACTATATGCTACATACTTAAATTATACATTACCTCGTCTAGTCCCAGTGCAGTTAGCTGATCTCTATGTCAGAGTTGATATACATGATTTAGAAATACATTTATGTTTGTCTTTCAGGATGACACTACAGTTCATCATATGGCAGCAAAAGCAATAGAGAACATATCAACAGTGCTGTCTGGTCCCTCCCATCACCTGGTCACCACAGAGATAGGCGCCGCCCTGTGGTACCTGTTCACTCACTCCACTGTGGAGGCTGTCAGAGTCACTGCTATTTCTGTAAGCTCACATATATAAAGATATATCATAGATGTACAGCTAACTTTGTAAGAGCTATAAAGATATAGTAAAAAAAAAAGTGATTAATACTAGTTGACTTTGAATAATTCAAGCTGATTTCACAAACTTATTTGCATCAGCTGTATATATTACACAAAGTTAAAGCAGCCAAATGTGCTTGACTGACTGAATTTCTTGTATTGCTGTTATAGTCTGCTAAAAAATAATTAATTCTGATGCGATTCTCCTAGTGAACCACAAGTAATGAATATCAACTACTTTATTATGATGCGTCACAAACCACATACTTTCTGAAACTATACCAACTTTCTCTACCCACTTTATTATGATGGACTGTGTATTAATTCAGGCCATGTTAAGCATTAGATATCCCACATCACCCACTGTCAGGCTTTGAACCATATTAATGTTTTTCTTAATGACACAGTCATTTGTTATTCCATAATAT
>NW_005187529.1:1656903-1663183 GCF_000239375.1 Pundamilia nyererei | reverse complement strand
TGTGTGTGTGTGTGTGTGTGTGTGTGTGTGTGTGTGTGTGTGTGTGTGTGTGTGTGTGTGTCTTTTTCTGTTTTTCCAGTCTCTTTCTAGGCTAACCCGGGTGGTCCCAGCAATCTTCCTATCAGTAATTGACACCTGTGGTCCAGCAGCCATCTTGGAGGGCATAGGGGGTTCAGGAGCCCGGGTCCAGCAGCACCTGCTCACTGCTGTGGCCGCTGCCTTGCTCACCTCATGCACTCAAACACACCGTGTAACACAGAACAGGGTATGTGTATCACTTGTGTAACACGTCCGGCTACACGTACAAACCACAGCATTAGGTACACCGGTTAACGGCTTCTTAACACAAATATTTAATTTGATAGTCACATGGCAACACGTCTGTACAGTTAGGCATGTAAACCTATAAAAATATGAACAGCACGGTGGCTGGCACTGTTGCCTCACAGCAAGAAGGTCCTGGGTTCATCTCCACCACCTGGATGGGGCCTTTCTGTGTGGAATTTTCATGTTTTCCCTGGGTGAATGATTTGCAAATCTCATAAAGTTGTATTTTATTGAGAATAAAACAAAGAAGACTTATTAACTGTTTAATCTGAGAACACACCACACCACAGAACAGTTTGCCTCAGTCCATTTTAAATGAGCTTTGCCTCACAGAAGGTGGTGGATCATGTTCACTGCTTCTTTGCATGACAGAGCTTTAACCTGCACTTGTTGATGACACAGTGAACTGTGGTTCTGGAAGTGTTCCTGAGACCATGCAGTTATTTCCATGAGAGAGAACTGTATTGGGCATGAAGAGCACCATCCAATATTGATTTTCAGCCTTGTCTCTTAGACATAGAGATTTTTTCCAATTCTCAGAAGCCTTTGATGATATTATGTACTGGAGTTGATGAGCTAATCACAATATTTGGAATTGTACAACTTGTGGAACATTTTCAGAATAATTTTCCACAATTTGTAGATCCAGTGTTTTGAGTAGAGTAAAGTAGGAATTTGGTGTAAACAATGTGAAAGAACGTTTTTTGGTGTAATGGTGTAGAGCGTATTTTCTTGGCTCACTATATAAACTCTATATAAATCAGTGCCACAAACAATGAAAGCATTTCTGAATGTAAGAATGTGTCTAACCTATTATTAGCGAGGTGTACCTATTAAAGTATTGGGTGAGTGTATATTTTAATGTATAGCAACAAAAAGGTGTGTCTCAGAAACCTAGACACAAACAACCATTGTGGTAAAATTGCTAGAGCATTATTTGACAGATGATTTGGTGGTAACATCACAACAAGGAAAGCGTTGATTTTTAGTTCATGTGAGGAATGTCTCTAATTAGAGAGTTTTACACAGTGGCTGAGGGATACAAACACTCCTGGATAACTACACAACAACACCAAGAACAAACGAAACTGGACTTCTCAGATTCCTAACGTCTTCACGCTGTTTTTACCACTCTCTTTCTCTCTTCCACACAGTTCATGAACTGATGCTGAACTGTTCATGAACTAATTTGTCAGGAATTGCTTATTTAATTTTTCACAAGACAGTCCATCAAGTGTATATGTGATGTGCTAATCTTGGTAAGGCAGAGGAGCTGAAATTGATTTGAAGGTTTTAACTTGAAGTCTAGCATTGGTAATTGACTCTGAACTGAATTTATTTGCATTGAGTATTTCCAATTTAACACCAGAATACAAACTTAGTACTTCAGCTCTGCTCTAATTATACAATGATATGCATTCACCCTCCAATCCCCTCCCCCCCACACTTTCCCTTGGCACAAGGACAGACAGACCAAGAGTTTGTTTACACAGAACTCTGTTAGTGTGTGTGTGTATGTGTACATGCATGTGAGTGAGTGACTGTGTGTGTGTGTGTGTGTGTGTGTACACTCAAGCAGAAGCGTTAATTTGTTGAGTGTGTCAGTATCTAGGCTAATTGGCTGAATGAACATGCTGTAGCCTTCTACTTCAGCAAAGCATTATGGGTAGTGGGGTGGGACTTATCAGCAAGGCACACACTACTGGGCTTTTGAAATTAATTAACTTAGTGTGTAACTCCATAAACACACATGTATACACATGCTTTCTCATTGCTGAGACACACACACACACACACACACATTCAGTGGTGCTGGTGATTATGATAATGGTAATGAAGGGTGGTCAGTCAAAATGTTTTCCAACCAGTTACTGCTACTAAGTGAATAGTTGTTGTAGCTGTAGGCATGCGAGTTTGTGTATGTGTGTCTAGTCTGGGCTGATTAATTTTTAGCTTGTTATACGTACATTTTCTGAAAAAAAAATTTGAGAAATGAACATGTTATTAGTTTGGATGTTTTTCTCTTTTCTGTTGATTTCTGTTTCTTGTGATAAGGTGATATTAGGACAGCAAAGTACTTTTTTCTCTTTAAACTTTAAATTTACCAGAGTACTTATTATGTTACCAAATTAACATTTTCAATTTCAATTTGTTCTTAGCAATATTAAAATCTGTAAACTTTTTTGACTATATATGAATTTGTCTTAATTACAAAGCTTAGTTTTGTTTTGGTTTGAGGGGGTTTTGGCAGCAGCAGAATAATTAGCAGTTGCACACCACCAAAAACACCAGTCAACTTGAAGTATTGGTTTTACAGTGAGTCTGTTTGTGTGTGGCAGAATGTGGTCCTTTTGACATCTTCTGTAGTAACACAGTACTTTGTCTGCTGTTAATTTGTCTGTGTGTGTGTAGCTTCAGAATGAGCAAAAATTGTTGCGTTCAGCTTTTTTTTGTTTCTTTACATCTTACAGAGCATCTGATCTTTTTTGGAAACCTGGTTGCAATTCATAGAATAGTAGATGTGTCCAGGACCACATTTTCCCATAATCCTACACAAACACACAATACTAGCTATGTTGCCAGAGGATGTAATCTGTTTGAGGAATAATTTTAATTTCCTTGCTTTTAGGATTTGGTTTTGAAAGTGCTGCGTTGTCTAGAGAGTCCGTCTACGATAACAAGAGCCAAAGCATTACTACTGCTTCTTCTGCTCATACAAGACAACAGACACACACTGCTTTACTGCTGTCAAAACAGGTAAATAAACATACAGTACACATCCACATGCCAACAGTGCACACACGTACCAACAATATGTACTCGTGTAAAAACAGGTAATCATAATATACATATTGTTTTATCTGACCATGTGAGCAACCACTACAAAGTATGATGTGTGTGGTTGAATCTCATGAGTCAGGTCTTTATAAACAGCTCTATGAGCCACATTGCTAGATGAAACAATTAGAAAGTAATGTGTGTGACCTTCCCAGTAGTAGCTTTGAAAAAGACGTTAACTAGATGCAATCATGGTGCAATTTTGAATAATAATTCAGTTTTGTCAATTAAAGAATCATTGTTTTTAATGAATTGTATTGCAACACACTAATAACACATTAATCTTGTTTCGGGTAGTGAGATTGCTTTCTTAACTTACCACATTTCACTGTGCACCCTGCAACTGTCTAACTGTACTGAGATTCAGACCAGTGAAACTCATACTTAACTCCTCTCAGTCTGTCAGACCACTGGCTAATTAGTTTCTCTGGAATGTAGTTGCCAGTGTTCACACATAGGCTGAGCTGTCAGAGAACAAACAAGTAGCATTTGTGAAATCCATTTCAGGGTGGGATTGCCCTTTAATTATTTAGCTGTAGCTTTCAGTATGAGAGTGTGTTCTCATACCGAGCCTCACCACAGCTAAAACGAAATTCCCTTTTCAGTATACTTTGTGGGTTGGCAAATACAAGATTGTGTTTTGGTTTTGCAATGTAATAATGTTCACTTGGAAGAAACTATTGTATGTACAACAGTTAGCTTAACACCTATTTAAGTAGATAGACTATGTATTACTCCAGCCAAGTTGGTTCCAATGTTATAACAGCTGGCTGACTGCACAGGAAGCAAAATGGTACATGCCACAGAATTTGTTTCAGTTTTAGAGCATTTCATGTTTTCTAGGCAATAAACTCAATTCAAGGTCCACAAAAAACGTTCTTTTTTTTTTTTTGCATCTTCAAGAGACTTCAGACCACATAATAAGTTTCAGGCTGACTGACAGATGTGATAGACCCCTCCTAAATATATTGCCTTTCACCAGCAGATCATATCATGAATACATTTACATCATACATTTTCTAAATGCTCAATTTGTGTTTGCCTAAAAAGAAAAGATGGATTCAGTGTGGTGGGCCAGAGGTTTGTTTCACAAAAATGCCTAACCAGTCATTGTTAACTCCCCTGGTGTTGTCTTCATTTTACCTTTCTCCTCCACTCCACCTCTCCAGATGTGCTGAAACTGCCAGCGAAATGCAGTATAGACTATCATAAGCACATTAAGTGCACATAAATCAGGCAAGTTTGCTAATATATTCTGTTTTTCCTCCTTTGGTTGCTGTAGAGCAGGGATGTCAAACTCAAATACACAGTGGGCCAAAATTCAAAACTGGATCAAAGTCGCGGGCTAACGTTAATATTTATTGAAATATATTTCAATAAATATTGAAATATATTATATCTTATATCCTCCAGATATAAGAATGAATCTTTTCTTATGGACTCAAACACGTTTTGCTGAAAAACTGAATATGGAACAAGCAAAGCTTAATACTAAACAATATATATATTAGCTGTATAATACCAGTAGGCCAGCTCTAATAGTAATTTGGTATGGCTTCGCGGGCCAAATGTAATTGGGCCAGAGTTTGACACCTATGCTGTAGAGGGAAAAAGTGCATGTAATACTTAACTATTACTCAACTCATTAAACCCATGGAAACTTTAAGTCAACAAATCTTACCATTCATGCATGTATTCATGTATCCGTTCATTCATCTGTGTAAGATTTCCTTTATGTAGCACAGAAACTGTGGGACTTAGATTACAAATGTATTTACCCTGCACCTCAAATTTATGATGCTTTATGCTATTGGAACTGTAAATTGATTATTAACTGATCATCTTGTGTTTATCAACACACTGTGCAATGCTATGAATGTGAATAGCTCATTTAATTACATGCATGGTCATTATATATATATATGGTTGCTAGAAAAACATTTTGGAAGGATTTAGAATTATTAAGATATCTATACTGAATAATCATGCAGTGTGGTCTGCCCTATAATTTTGTACATTCCAGCGCAATCTGCCTAGACTAAAAACCCACAACCAGTTATACTTAATATCCTCCTCAATTAAGTGTATTGAATAATCTCCATGTAAGCTGGAAAGTACCCTTGGTACTTTAGAAAAAATGTGTGTTTAGTAAAATTAAATGTATTTGTTCATTAGTGAAAGCAACTAATTTCAAATATTTCCTCTAGGTGCTTTTGAGTTTTCCACAACAATTGGTTTGAGATATTTCTGGGTTGTATAGATTGCACAGCCCATTTTAGGTTATGCCACAGCAGGCTATGATGCCCACGTGGCCATTAATGATTAATTTTCTTTTCCCATTAAGGTATGGATTTCCTTTTTATGCTCTGTGGTCTTTTACTTGTTGCTTCACCTAACCCCTCCTAACCAGTACATGATGGATTGCTGCCCTGACCTGCTCCTGTAAGCTTTTTGGTACAATTTTCAGCATATTGTTCCCTCAGTGATTGCAAAGTGCCCAGGCCAATCCACAATGCTGCTCCCATCATGCTTCACAGCTGTAGTTTTTCTCTGCAGTGTTGTTCTTCCTCTGATCTAATAATGAAAAACAGATGAGGCTTGTTTGTCTTATTGTAGACTCAGGAACACTCCAATTTTTAGTAGTGCTTTTGCATCCTCTTTCAGCTTTGTACATCTGTATAGTTCTTCTGAGGTCCTGTAAACATTGCCCACACCAACCATTTGTTATTGAAAAGAGTAGACTTTGCAAGTTAATCATATGTATGCCTATTTATTTGGAGGAGCACCTCTTTGCTTCCTATTTCATCAATTTATTCAAACATCTGAAATCTGTGTTTGTCTGTGGTTTTGATTTGACTGAAGGTCGGACCGTATTTTGAGAGTAATAAATGCAGAAAAAATAAGCATATTATTAAATATTTAATGTAGTTTTGTTATTTTACCCTGTTACACAAATAAAGCTGAAAATAGTGTGTTATACTACACTCATATACAGGGAGTGCAGAATTATTAGGCAAGTTGTATTCTTGACGAATAATGTTATTATTGAACAACAACCATGTTCTCAATGAACCCAAAAAACTCATTAATATCAAAGCTGAATGTTTTTGGAAGT
>NW_005187529.1:1631801-1652035 GCF_000239375.1 Pundamilia nyererei | reverse complement strand
AAATCCATCGGCCCATAAAAAAAAAAAATCGCCAGCGGCCCACCGGGCAAATGCCCGGTATGCCCGATGGCCAGTCCAGCTATGACTCCCTGTATACATCAATGATTTGGTTTTTGATCCAAACTTTGGCTATAATTGACATAGTTTGTGCAAGAAAAGATGAGCCGGATGTGAGGAATAAAAGTTTTGGAATCTTCTAACAGATCTGGTATAGTGTGAGGAAATCCTGGAAAGCAAAACATAAAATTTCCCTCAGGGTGGAAAATAAAGCAGCATTTCCTTCTTTAAATATGTTGTTTTCAATTTTTAAATTGGCAGTGGCATGAATCTCTTTCAATGCATTTAATTTTTTATTTGCTTTTAGGCCCAAATGTTCCAGCACATTGGATTCTGCTATATTAATTGCCTTAACACAGTAGCAACTGAAGTATAAACATCTATATACTTGAGGATATAGTCGGTGTTCTCTGGAAATAATCAGTAACAGAAAGTGTAAATGAAGAACCATGATTACTTAGGATCGTTTCTGTTTGACCATTCACTCTGACATAAACACAGGGCCAGAACATCAATTGCAACCCTGAACACAGCTTACAATGACTGTTAAGGAAGTTAATGTGATTTTTTTTACCTCTTGCTTTCTCTTCATGTTTTCCCTCTGCCTGTTTCTTTTCTCTCCCTTCCAGTGTCCCCACACACACATACGCATTTACATTCTTTATTTCTTTCTTCGCACTTGCTCTCCCTCTCTTAGCTGAGTTAGAGCTGTCAGAGTTGACCTGTCTGTCTCTCTCCCACTGAGCACTCTGCATGATTCAACCGTATACAGAGACACACATCTTTTCCCCAGTCCTATTCTTTCCCAGGCACGTTGTGTTTAATTAACTTCTCAGTAGCATGAAAATTGCTTCTGTTTTTGTTTTGTTTTTTTTGTCTCTGAGATAAAATTGCATGGGTCTTATTGAGAAAGTGTCAAGATTGTCATTGAGAGTGGAAAGTGATGGCTTTCAGCAGTGGAGAGGCATATGTACACAAAGCTGGGTCAGTGGTGTGTGTGTGTGCTTTGTGAGTCTCCCACAGCGACTAACAGTGAGGCGGCAGGTTTGTGTCTCTTTATGAAGCAATCTGGAAAATGGCTGCAAGAAAAGGTTGCAAGTTGGTCGATCCACTACTTTGATCCAGCTGAAATACCTCAAAAACTACTTTACAGTAGGTCCAAATCCTCTCATGGGATGCAAGATGAAAATATGCTTAGGCTGTGTTCCTGATTTTATTTTAGTTTCTAAGTCACAAACCTTCATGATTGCATCAGTTATAGCCCCTGAGCCCCTTCTTGTTTGCAGTGGTGATGGACAGGTTGTCAGATGAGATCAGGCAGGAGTCTCCATGGACTATGATGTCTACAGATGGCATTGTAATCTGTAGTGAGAGTAGGGAGCAGCTGGAAGAGAGCCTGGAGAGGTGGAGGTATGGTCTGGAGAAAAAAGAAATGAAAGTCAGTAGAAACAAAACAGAATACGTGTGTGTGAATGAGAGTGAGACAGATGGAAAGGTAAAATTGCAAGAAATGGAGATGGCAAAGGTAGACGATTTTAAATACCTGTGTTCAACCACCCAAAGGACAATGCGCAAGAGAGGTGAAGAAGAGAGTGCAGGGAGGGTGTAGTGGGTGGAGACGATTGTCAGTGGTCATTTGTGAAAGACAGAGACCAGCAAGAGTGAAAGGGAAGGTTTACAAGTTGGTAGTGAGACCTGCTATCATGTATGGTTTGGAGATAGTGATACTGGTAAAAAGACAGGAGGCAGAGTTGAAGATGCTAACAATTTTATTGGGAGTGACCACAATGGACAAAGTCAAAAATTAGTTTATCAGAGGGACAGCTCAGGTGGAGCACTTTGGAGAAAAAGAGAGTCGAGGATGACATGAGGAAGGATCTTAGAGAGAAACCAATGGGTGTAGTAAAGGAGGATGTGCAGATGGTTGGTGCGACAGTGGAAGATGGTAGGAATAGGGTGAGATGGAGGCAGATGGATACACCCTGATGACTCCGAAAGAGTGCAGCCAATAGAAGAAATCGGCAAAGACCTTTTTCCCAAAGATTTATTTATTGCTTTTCCAAAAGTATTTTAAACAAGGAAGACAGAGAAAAATAAAATGAAATGAAATAAAGGAGAAAATAAATAAAAATTGAGTGTGTAATAATAATAATGCATGCTCATCATGTATAGACGGTGTGCGTAAACACACAGATACAGATATATGCACTCACCCATGGAGATATACCCATATATTGTTTAAAAAAACACCACACAAAAACAAGGGAACAGACAGTGCTCAAAGACCAGGTACAACACAGTGAGACATTAGGTTTAAGTTCGTTACTTCAGGGTTTTTGGCGGGAGTTTAGTCCAAGGATTTCAAGTTAGTTAGAAAGGCATCCGACAAAACGGCTGCAGCAATGAGCTGTGTCCTCTTCCGTTTCAGTCCATCTAATTTCACATCTCCATTTCCTGCCCTTCCATTGAACAGTCCAGCATAAGCTCCCCAGGTTCTCTTCAAAAATCAAAGTTAAATGGGTACAGCCATATCTGTTCACTGTCGGTCATCTCCTCACATTCCAAAAACGACCAAAAATTTCCCCACATCTTTTTAAAGGAAGCATGTTTACCCTTAATCACAGATGTAAGTTTTTCCAAACAAGGGATTTCGACAATGTCAAAAGCCAAGTTCTCAAGTGTGGTCTAGTAATGGATCTCCATGATTTGGCTATGCTATATTTTGCATGTATATAAAAAGAAATCATCTCCTTTTTAACCTGTAACAGAAGTAGATTGTAGTTTTTTGGTGAACTTTGCTCAGCTGGCTTTCAGTGGGGAAAATCCCTAGGATACATAATTTAGGACACGGATTCAGCTTAACACTTGTAATACGCGCAATGACATCTGAAACCTCTTTCCAAAACTTTTGAATTTCTGAACATTCCCATAGGCAATGCATCAGTGTGCCTTTATCCCCACATTTAACACATATGTCTGGAGTTTTAGGGTCAAATTTGTTTAACAATGTTGGGGTGACATATGTTCTCATTAGCCATTTATACTGGATTCGTTTAAATTGGGTGTTTATAGATTGTTTTTGGGCTTTCAAGCAGACTTTTTGCCATTCCTCTGTGGTTATTCTACACTTTAAGTCTTGACACCATGCAAGTCTGTGTTTTTTTTCTGAGAACGTTTGAGAGCCGTCTCTGAGGTTGCTATAAAAGCAGGATATTAAGCCCTTCTTCAGCTGATGGTTTATTGCTATGTCCTCTAATGAGGTAAGAGTGGGCAGTGTTAGGGATTTTTGAGTGTTTGAAATAAAGCTTCTGATTTGAAGAAATGTTTAGTTGGAATGCCAAATTTCCGTGTCAAGTCATTAAAGCACATTAGGGTGTCCTTGTCAAATAGGTCTGCAACTTTGCACAATCCTCTGGCAGCCCACATTTTAAAACCCAAATCTTTCTAACTGGGTTCAAAGGTCTTATTACCCCAGATAGGCGAGAACTGGGTAGTGCTGGTGTCTCATTTTTAAACTTAAGTGCATCGAACCAGACACAAATGGTATTTTTAACAAACGGATTCA
Organism: Pundamilia nyererei; assembly: GCF_000239375.1. NCBI lineage: Eukaryota > Metazoa > Chordata > Actinopteri > Cichliformes > Cichlidae > Pundamilia > Pundamilia nyererei. Next base: position 1,648,413 of record NW_005187529.1, on the reverse strand, counting down.
ATGTATCTTTCATCAAATCTTTATATTTTGCTGAGTACAGGCAAGAACTGAGCGGTAAGGGGGTGCTTGTCCTTTCTAAATTTACCCAGGATGAGGTTGTCGTTAAAATCCAGCAAAAAGCTGTAGAGAGTTGGGCAGCCCAGTAGTACCATTTGAGGTTTGGAATACCCAGACCTCCCCTATCATACGGAAGATACATTAACAATAGGCGTAGTTTGGCTCGTCTGTTATTCCAAATGAATGGAGTGAATATTGTTCTTGCCTTAGTGAAGAAGTCATCTGGAGGGCTGAGAGGAATGGCTTGGAAGAGAAAGAAATTTTGAGAGAGTGTTCATCTTAAGAATGTTTATGCGTCCAATCAGAGAGATTCATTTTGGTTTATTTCTTCTTTACTGTGCATCACCAGTCCTAGTTCTCCATTATAATTGTTAAATGTGAGACTTAAAAATGCTATTAACACTTTGTTGTTATTAATGGTTTGGTTTTGTACAACAAGAATAGCCCTGTGCAGATGAAATAATATATAATTTTTGTAATGACATTACATCATGACAATGACATTGACTGTAAGAAAAATTCAGTTAAAACAAAATTAGAATAATGATATAAAAATAGGATTGCATTAACATGTCTGCTTCTTTCAGAGATTTAACTTTGGTCGTACCAACCAGGCTAAAATGTATGTAAAATTTATAAATAATTAAACTTAATAAGTAATCTGAAGGTCTTTCTCAGTTGCCAGGCTCAAGGTTGCAATGCTTTGCACTAAACAAAAATAATGTAACAATAAGTGAAGTAATTAATCTCAAGAAATGCACTGGACAACAGGTTAACAGTTAACTATTTCTTGTTCTATATAGTTGTAGACCATGGATGATCATCTTTTATGGAACAACGTGAGAAAAAAATGCAGAATTTTTAATCCACCGGTCCCCTGCATCCACTCTAAAGCTTCGAACCCCTCTGAATTTCTCCATTTATTTTCTGTTTATTTTCTGTGTGCGTGTGTGTGCGTGTGTGTGTGCGTGTGTGTGCGTGCGTGAGATGATATACGTAAACATGTGTTTATGTGCTGGTAATGAATATGAGTTAGTGGTGGTAACCTTCTCTCCCTGCTCAGAATTTGTAAAGAGAAAATTATTGATTACTGTTCAGTACACACACTCTGATGAGAATAAATATGCTCTTAAATTGTGTGTGTCATGGACTTCTTGCCCCCTTATTTTGTACCCTATCGAAATTTTACTGCTGTGCATTAAAATTTGTGTGCATTCATGTTCTTGTTAATGGGTCTGTCTCACTTAATCATGCTGCTGAACAACTAATAATGTATGGAGCAGACGAAAGACCGGTAACCATTAAACACACTTGATGTATCTGCAATGTTACATAGAGGGCTGAAAATATTTCTTTCTGTCTAGACTTGTGATATACCTGGAGAGAGACCTCCGCAAAGCCACTCCTCTCAGAGAGAACCCCAGCCAATCAGGATACTTGTCTCAGTGTCTCAATTTACTGATTGCATATCTGAGCAGCACCGCACCAGTGATAATGGGTACACACACAAATACACACACTACTGTATGATTATCCATCTGCCATTTGTGTTTTCACCTCCATGTGTACAGAAATTTGTAAATCAGTTCATTTGACATGTTGATTTTTTTGATTTCCCTTACCATTACTACATCTGAGATCTTTTTTAAATCTGACATCTACAAAATTCATTGTCAGGTTACTATGGAAACTTGATTTGTTTCTGGTTCTTGTGCTAGAAGAAAAAATGTGATACTTAGGAAAAATAGACGCATATATTTGTAGGGTTTAAGACGCCAGAGAAATTTACCAGTATATAATATAATATAATATAATATAGTATATGATATATAATATATCTTAATAAAGATAGATGATAGCCACCTTCTTAAATTCCTTCTCATCTGTTTGCGACTCCTTGCCTTGTCTCCTTTCTTTAGAGGATGTTCTGTGTACCCTCAGAGGAGTGATTGGGAGAAGACACCCAACTACTGCTCAAAGTAAACAACTCAAACAAACTTTGCCTACTTTGTCCATAGTGCTGGACCTTGTTTCATCCCAGGTAAATGGAGCAAAATTACTTCTCCACAGTGTTTGGTTTTAAAACCTTTAGCAGTTTCTCACATAGATTTTCTCATAAATGACAAACAGCAGTTCTTATTTTTGAACACAGAGTTTTCATTTATTTAGTACATGGCACTAAAAGAAATGTCAGGAGGCTTTCCAAAATAGTCAATAATAAAAACGAGGCAGACCTAAATCATCACCTCCCTCCCTGCTTGTTTTGTAACACTCTCAGTTGTCACCTGATCACATTATCTTGACTTACCTTTGTAAAATGTGTCTTCTGTCTCCTCACAGGTCTTTAGATCTCACATTGTAGCAGGACAGTTTCTGGCTCAAATTGGGTTGCTGTTGGTAAGTGTTTGGTAACCAGTCATAAATTGACACATTATCTGTCTCCACATGCTAAAGGCAAATAATAAAACTAACAGATAGGGTGAAGTGAAGTTTTTAGTTGATCACATTTTGTTACTCTAACAAGGAGACATGTTGATTATATATATTTTTTCAATTATAGAATAAATAAAATTAACCTAAATTATTTTAAAGCCAGCAGTGTAGTTACAGTTTTACAAATTGCAGAGACTGGTGGTGCCTTTCTCTCTTACTGTCAGTACTGAAATTCTTAAAACGTCTCTGACATTCACACAACTAACTTTTTATAAGGAAAACTTTGAATGTTTGACAGTTTCAAAGCAAAACTCACATCAAGTTTTTAAATATCTCTTGACAGAACTTCATTGCCTCAGTAGAGTCCAATGAAACAAATCTGGCTAGTGCTATGGGTGAGTATCTTTACAGGTATGAATACTTTATCACTGGATATCAACCCTTGCCATATCTGCAGTAGTATTCCTTTTCACATGATTAGTCTGTGATACTGTGATTCTACAGAGCTTCATGTACTGCATTGTTTGTTAAAGTTGCACAGTGTGTTTGCTTAACTTGCCAGGTTAAATGAAGGATAAAAGAATAAATAACGTAGTTAAAATGATTATTATAAATTCGAGCTTATCTTACAAGTCAATATTGAATTGTATTGACATGGAGATGGTAAGGAGAGAGTCAGATACAGCACTTGAAGACAGCTATGACACTGAATTACAAATGCCTGCCAACAAGGCAAGCTGCGGTGTGGGCTCAGCCACTCTTCAAGCACCTGAATCAAGTGCTGTGATAAAGTGCCGCGCTCGAAGGCCATGTTATCAGCAAATCACAAACAGAATATATGCCTATCCTTAAAAGGTATTCAGTTATGGGTCAGTTTTTATTGAGAACATGAGTATTTGTATTATTATGTTTGATTCTTCTTTAGCTACAGCAATATGTGAAGATTTAATCAGAACATCTCTGTCCATCGTGGAAGTACTGAGCCAGCACCATGCACTCATCAGTCCATATCATAGTGATGTAAGTATCTGTGGAAGAAAATATGCAACTCTATATCCCATTAAATGAATGGTTGAGTGTGCATTTGTTGTAGGTTTTTGACTGGCTACCTGTCTGACTGACTGGCTGTCTGCTGATAGTTTAGTACACCGATATAGGACAGGTATCTTGTGATATTCAACAAATGTCAGTACATTTCCTCTGACGGGACGTTGGAGACAACCTGTCATCATCCTGTTATTCTGTATTTCTGCAACTGTCAGATTTTCAGCATTGATTTTCCCCTTCTCTCATTTAGAAAAAAACGTAATATGCAAGTTGCTTTGCTAGGATAGAATGAATTTCTGTAGACTTTGTCAATAATATGAATTGGACTGTGGTATGTTTACTGTGTGTCTTCCAGTCTACTAAACCTGTCTATTAGTGATCATAGGACAGAGGGTTAGCATGTGGACTATTAGGAGAGACACTAATCAACTATTGAACCGACAGACCTCGTGTGTGTGTGTGTGTGTGTGTGTGTGTGCGCGTGTGTGCGTGAAAGAGAGAGAGATGTTGATGGGATGGGACAATGAGATTGTGTTTAATGACTATTGACATATGGAAGTGGAAAACAGCAGCAGGAAGCTGACAGGATGGAGAGAGAGAAAAAAGAAAAGACTTGAGGAACTGGGGATATGAGCAAAAAGCAAGGCTGTGGATACTGATAGTCAATAACACAGGAAGACACTTTAATTACCCACAGCCAACTCAGATTAGCTTTAATTGTCCTCTGGACAAGGACACACGCTCATTTTTGACTTTGTTTGCGTTTCTAATTTCTTGTCACAGTTTGAAGCTAGTTTGCAGTTAGTTTTGCCTCCACAACTGCTCTTTTGTTAAAACAGATTTTATGTGATGTGGAAAATGACATTTTAAATTGCTGTGCAGACCTTTAAAAAAACTCTCATACCATAACTGAATACTGTTTGAAAATACTTGGGAATGATGTTTTGCCTTGAATGTGCATTTGAAAGATCACTTCATTACTTTTTTTGTTAGACTGTTTAAAAATTAATAGAAAAATAGTTTTCACTAAAAGACTGCAACATAATTTTAAAATACATTTTAAATAGCTACACAACACACAGCTGTACAGTACACAGCAGTTAGTAACAATCAGGTACGATTGTTGTTGAAACCAGCTGTTGTTTTATAACAAGGTAAGTTCTTAAAAAAGTTAACTGAACACTTATTTTTCTTTAGTCATGTTCAAATGCAAATTAGACACTTTAATTACTTTGGATATTTATATTATACAACAAATTATTCTTTAGTTACTGTTGGAGTGATGAGATTTCTTTTCTGCACCACTAAAAAAGCAGCTAGGAGAAAGACAGGAAAACGGACAAATGTGAACAAGAAAGGCTTTCATAAATACGAGGAACGCACTGCCCATAGTTACAGAGTTCAGAGAGAATGCACCCAGATCTGCACGTCTCAACACACACACACGCACGCACGCACGCGCACACACACACACACACACACGGCTCCATGCAGTCTTTTGATGGTTGTGATAGTAATACACCAACCATTAAGTGGTGGACAACATCCTTTGTAGTTTTTTTTCTTCTGGCTTTCAATGTAATGACCTCACACATCCTCACTCAGCATTAGTGGTGTTTCTATGGTAATATTAGTAATCATGCAAATTCATGCAATACAGATTCATACCTAAATAAGAGCTTTGACAGTTGTGAAAATACGCGTGCGTGTCTGTGTGTTTGTTTGATCAAAGAAACCATTCAGCAGTGCATTTCCATAGTAATTTGATCCTCTGTGACAGTGGTCTGTGGTCGATGCTCGCAGAATTAATATAGTACAGCGTCTCCTGTTCATTTTTATCTAAAAATATAGACTCTGTTTTTAGAGATGTTATACAGAATATTAACTCTATAGCTGTTTAGAGGACACCATGATTATGTTTATAAATACCCTCATTTGCCTCAAATTAGAATATATGGGACATTACTGAACTAATATTTACACCTTGTTCTTAAAAGCCGTCAGCAGAGGAGTGGATTTTTATTTCACTTCAGTGTTTTAACCTGAGTCGTTTCACATCCATGACATCATTTGTAGCTGAACTTGTGAAACACTAGATTATAACAGATTTTTCTAGCTTGTTACAGGTTTAATACTAAAACCAACCTGCTTCTTTGGTGACCAGGATCAAATACAGTATCATATAACATTTTTTGTTTGTTTGTTAATGTCTCTTGAAGGTCGTGGATGCCATCCTGCCTCCTCTGACAACAATGGCTTTCAGCAAAAATGGTATGAATGGTGGGGTCAGTTTTTTGAGGAAAGAGAGTGTGAAGGAGAGAAGATGAGGGAAGAATTGTTAATGTCAGAGTGAGAGAGAAAGAAATGGCAAATGGGGAAAGAGGCAGAGCGGGTTCAGAAGCCTGATGGCTGGGGACCTTTAGTTCCTGTCACAGGCAGTGATTTTCTTCTTGTTTCCTGTTTGTTAGGGTTCTAATAATTCTCCAAAGAGACGAGATCACGAAGAAAAAGTTCACTACTTACCTAAACGATCTGTAAATATTACAGCATTTAACAAACTAGCATACTGCCAGCTCCCTTGCGATACAAGTAGATAAAACTGCAATACAGCATTGCTTATGTTTGTACCACAACTGAGCGAAATGCCAAAAAGTAATCTTTAAAAAAAATATATAGGTATCCGCATTTATTAATGACCATATCACCAATACAATAATAACAGCTTCTTTTGGGTTTTGGAACCTGAATGAGTCATTACAGTTTTGACTTTATGGGTCAGTATGCAAAAGAGCCAGCTGTCAGGGTAAAAGGTTTTTTGTTAGCCATTATAATGGTGCTACTTGTTGTCTTGTTGAAGCTCAAAATATTTCGTTTCCATGTGGGTATTTTGTTGTTTTTCCAAGCTTGTTGGTATTCTTACAGTATATATAGTACATATGTGTGCTGTCTAATGTTTCTTATAGTGTCGTGTGAAAAACAACAACAACTGACTCAAAGGCTTGTAGAACCACCTTTAGCAGCACTAACTTGCAGCAATCGTTTTCTGTATGACTTTTCCATTCTCTGCCATTCTTATGGAGGAATAAGGTTGAGGTCTGGACTTTGACTGAGCCTCTTCAACACTTAGATGTTTTCTTTTTCAGCCACTGTTGTGTATTTGCTGCTGTGCTTGAGATCGTTGTCCTGTTGCATGACCTAGTTTCAGCCAAACTTCATCTGTCAGACACACGGCCTTCCATTTGACTTAATAACTTGATATGATAAAATACTTTAGTATAAGGAGGAGTTCGTGGTTGACCCAATGATTGCAGGGTACCAAAGTCCTATTGCTGCAAAACTGAGGCCTGTAGAGTCAGAGATTTAGGTCTTAGATTTTTCCTTAGACTATGTTCATTCTTTAATCCTTAATCTAAAGTTTTGTGACATCCTAAAGTTTCAAATGCCATTCAGCAAATTTATTCAGAATTGTTTATGCATATTATTATCACCTCAGAACCCATTGTCCCCTTTCATTTATGGAAGTAAATCATGTGACATATACTTGTCCAACTAACACTAACTACCCCGATCCCCAAGACACACTAATCTAATCTAATTGACATAATACTTTCCCTAGCTGCTTACCCTAACCATCAAAAATGAACCATTAGCCTACACCTAACCATAACATAATTGTAACCCTGACACTAAAACCACATTTTGAGTTTCAAAAATGCCTTCAAACTTGTGGAGACTTGGATTTTGTCCCAATAAGGGCTGTTGGTCTCCACAAGTATAGTAAACTTGCAATTTTTGGTCCCCACAAAGATATGTAAACATGGTACACACAGTATTCTAAACACTTACTCCTAATAATACTCTCTCTTCCTGTCTTTGTGTGTGGTGCAGTGGAGTGGTCTGTGTTTGTTTTGAGGGTGTTGTCTGAACTCAGTCTAATCCTGCTGGTCCAAGATGGTGTTGATACTGAGGTAAAAGAGGAAAGGACAGAGGAAAATAAAGAGAGAAATGAGAAGGAAGGACAGGCGGCAGAGGAAAGAGGGGATGGACTCTCGTGTATCACTGAATCTCTCCTTTCAAGGTTGGTCTGGTTTATTCTAAGTGCAGCTTCAGTGTTTCTAGATTCCTCCTGTATTTGCTGTCTCTGTAGGAACAGATACTTTCCCCTTGAATGACATTTTTAAAATCACTACAGCTTAACCAAAATAATGACAGACTGTCAGTTTAAATGATAGATATAATAATATGTAATATACAATACTGAAGTAATTTCTACCCACTCTTTTGTGCTAAGGTGTTTATGTTCACATTAACGTAAAATTTCTGTTGACTATTTTACAACCAAGACAATAAGTCTGACCTAATCCTTACCCGACACAGGTAATTTACATAAACATAATATTATAACCAAAAGAGCTTCATTAGTGATGGTGCCAGGTTAAAGACAGCTCAGTTGCAACAGATGATTTCAGAGTTGATCTTTAAAAAGTCTGAGACTGAAGTATAGAAGTCTAACAATGAAAAATTGTTGTAATAGGGTTTTTTTGAAGATGTATATCAGATATAAATGATATGGTGTGGATTTGTTGATCCACTTTATAATATGTTGTACTTTGTAAAATGCTTCTACAAATACAGAAAACTGGCAAGTGACTGTTCAATCTATGAAAAGGGGACAATGCATTTTACACAAGTCAAAGAATAGCTACACAGTACAAAAAAAGATGCTTGTATGATAGCCTCACAGGTTACGGCTTGTTCACTTTTATTTCTACCAATATTTCTCCTCCTCAAAGTCAGTCCTTTCTTCCTCCTAGTTTCTCCCCTAGCTGCTTCTGTCTATGTTCTTTTCTCTGCTTCTCCTATTATAAGTCTAGTTCTCCCCTCCCCCTCTTCTTCACCCCTCTCTCCAGATCTGTTCTAGTTTTCTCTCTCTTACTAATGATCAGAACACTGCATTAATTATTAACACTTCGAAAGCCAAATGTTGTACTCAGACATGTTTATGTCTAGGTACGAGACTCTACTACGAGCACCGGAGCCTATACCCCTCCATGCACTCAAACTGTTGGTATCAATGACTGAACACAACAGTCAAATCTGCAGGTAATGTGAACACATCAGCCACACACACAATTAATCACAGACAAGAAAGATTGTTGAAGCATTGTGACCTTGCTAATATGAACTTTACTTGTAATCTTTATTAGGATAATGTTGTTTACTGGTAATATAGTAAAGAAAGTATTACAAAATACTCCTAGCATCCATTTAAATCCATTATCTGCTTCTCTATTTTTTTCCCAAGACGCAGAATAGGTAGCACGCAAGTATTTTGCAGTCCTAGCAGGTTCAGATACAAATATACACGGGCGCATTTTAGGCACTCTGTAATGTTTTAATGCCAAGGCCATTCATTCCCAATTCAGCACTGTGAATCATTCACACACTGCACACAGACACACACACACAGACACACACAGATGAATGTTCACTGTCTTAAACACACACAAACACACTCCTCCGTATTATAAGCGGTAATTTATTTGCCAACTCCTGAACACAGATATACACAAATGATTATTTGCTTGTTGTAGGTGATGCACATTCAGAGCTAATAGCAACAAAACCTTCACAGCTCCAGCACTGCTGGTGATCTGCATTCAATGACACCCTTTGAGCACCCTTAAAGGCGGTATTTTCTACATTAGTAATCAGTTTAGTGGCAGGCATAAGGTGCTGTATCAGCTGAGATGTGTAAAGACTTGACATGTTGTGCTGATATACCTTGGCACACTAGCTAGTCCAGAGAAGCTTTGCTTAAAAATGCGACACACGTTCTTTAAATATACGACACTAAGACAAAATTATTGCTCGTGTTGAAGTGAGATTCACTACTGCATAATGTGGAAGTAATTCACTATGCAGGAATTTAAAAAACATCGCTCAGAAAAGCAGTCATCTGACACCCAAATAAAAAGTGGTAATGATGTGTTGCTGTTGCACAGGAAATTTGCTGATTCCTTGTCTAGCCATGAGATGACTCACTTGTGTGTGCATGTTGTGTGTGTGTGCGTGCGTGCGTGCATGAATGCTTGCGTAAACACATGTGTGTGCATGATGATGTATGTGTGTTTGATAGATGTGCTTTGACAGCAGCTGTCAGTAAGTCTTGATTCTCTGGTCATCTGTCTTCTCGTCTCAGCTGTTGGCAGGGATAGAAAGTGTGGGTGAATAGAGAGGAGGCAGAAAGATTGAGGAGGGGAAGTGGATAAAGGTGCCAGGAAAAGGATAGGAGGAGGAACTAGGAAAGAGAATCTTGGGAGAAAAGAAAATGTTGATGAGGCCAGAAGGGTTGAGAATAAAGGAGAAGTGTTAATTGGTTAGAAAGTATAATTAGATGTGTGTCACCTGGCTCAGAAGATAACTGGAGGAAAGAGCAGGGGAAAACGGTAAAACTATGTGCAGTTTACACTATGAGATATACATTTCAGCTCAGGAACACTATGTTGTAAACTGTAGTTGTTACTTCAACAATACTCTCAGCATTTTTAGATTTAGTTGACTCTGTGTAAGGCATGCTCTATTTTAGCTCTAGAAATGCAGTCATTCATATTGGTGGAACACAATTTGGACATGGACATGTACCTGGTCAAATGCTGCAGTTGATCCAGAGATTTACATTTAATCCTTCATCTTTAATCACTAAGTATTAATTTGGAACAATGATTAAGCCTCTGTTTTGTGGTTTCCTCATTTCCATCCCAGCTTCTTTCCACATTTTATCTTCTCCAGCAATAATAGTTCAACAAATCTCTAATCACTGCCAGTCACCTTCCATCTCTATCCATCCCATCCTCCTCTACTCCTAGAGTTTAAAGTTCGTCCTCACAGCTGAGTATGCCCCTACTTCTCTTATCAGTAATATTACCCCATTTCGTCTCCATCCTTCTCTTCCACCACCTCTCCTCATCCCCCTTTTTCTTAGACACAAGTAGAGTGACGTGAACTTTTCAAATTGGTGTCAGGACTCTTTCCTCTACATCTGTTTTCGCGCTCACTCTTTTCCTTTGACATTATTAACAACATTTTACATTTTTTTTCTCTGCCTCCCTCGCTCTCATTCTCTCACCATCTCTAATTTATTAACATTAGTCCACATTTTTCTTTTTCTCTGTGCCCTTTCTCCACAACTTTCCCTCCATCACTGCGGTTATACAATCAGAAATTAAATTGCCTGGGTCTTGGTTAGATAAGTGTGGCTATGAAGCCAGCCGAGCAGTAATTAGATGGTAAATTGGGGACATTAACGTTGGGAAGGCAGCCTGCTGTCTCTCTCTCCATTATCACAGTCCAGACACACCTTCAAACAACTACATTTACTATGACCTTTAGCCGGAGAACCTCATGCTGTGTGGTTACATATGTGTTTGCCCATGGATTTTCAATTTCCTTTAAGGCATCCTTTCAGCATATGTGCCATATGTGTCGATGTGGTATTTTCACGCATACCCATCAACAAAGTAAAGAGGTAGTATTTGTCATAGTTTAACAGTACAGATTTTATTTTGATAAGATTTTATATTTAAACAACTCGTGTTTTCTGCCTGTTCTTTCCTTTTAATATGGACTCATAGACTCAGTCTATGAGTCTAAATCCATTATATCAAATTGCAGTAGTTAATTGGACACCAACATCTCTCTGTTCTATGTAAAGTGGATTCATTAACTGTTAACACAAAAGTGGCCATTTTCTCAGGCTAAAACGCTGTAATTGCCTCTAACAGCCTGTTTTACTGGTCTTACTCTCCACTGTAAATAAATGGGAAAAAAAGGTCTTTTTTTAAGTTAGTTATTAGAAAAAAGTATAATTGTCCTCTCTAGGCAAGTACTAATACATTATGGTATCAGATAATTTGTCAGTGCTGTTAATTATAAGCCCCTGACTGTAGCTATCTACTTCGTTGTATTTATCATCTCTTTATGTGCAAAAAGGTTTCATTTTGAATTTTGTTAGCTTTACAAAGCTGTGTAGCTGACATAAAGTATATAAAACTAGAGTAGAGCTGAGGTTAATAAGCGCATACTGTGGTATTTATTGAATTACCTCTAATGAAACAGCTGTTGAGTGAATGTGTGATGTGATGATGATGCAGTGCAGCATTGTCTCGTCTGTGTTTTCCTATTATAGGTTGTCTCTTGAACCCTGTTCATTGTATGCTGTTGCGCCCTGTGTCCTGATGAATGGCTGGTAGTTTAAAGGTGGTCCAGTTTATCATGTTGTGCTGGCCTGGCCTGTCCTTTCATCTCTGAGCCTATCACCTCTCTAATAGGAGGCCATCCATCACATCTACAAGCAAACAATCAGACCCAAACAATAACAAATGCACACACACACACACACACACACACACACACACACACACACACACACACACACACTTTAACACATGTCTAAAAGGTTGAACTGTACATTAAAATACATCACCATGGCAGGTAAAGAGAACCTACAACAGCAATCCATTACGTTCCTTAAATTCACATTTCTTCAAGCTTCCTGCACCTGTAGTCAGTGATTGTTTTCAGTAAAGATTATGGAGATTGAGTGACTGCAACTAAAGATAAAGTTACACTGTGCTTATACTTTTGTGGTGCTGATGACAGCATCCATCAGAATATCTCAATTCACCAAAGTAAATCTAACAATGTAACCATGAAGGGATCTAATGTTACTAACTAAAACCACAAAGTTAACTATTAAACAATAGTTACATGATGCCCAGGAAGTACGTGCAGTGGTGTAGAGAATATGTTATCATCATGAAACATGCATGCTTTGTTCTGGCTCTTTGTATACAAGGTAGGTGAGAGGACATCAGTATCTGATGGAACAAGGAAACCTAAAAGAACAAACACTCACAGAAGACAGTATATAAGTACAAATTACCTGTAAGTGGTGAAAAAAAAAAAGACGCTTGAGCTCTGAGGACAGCCTGAGATGATCATTTGGTATTCTTTGCTGTTCAGATGTTCTTTTTACTTAGTCATCTGACTTTGTTTGTTTGTTTGTTTGTTTTAATGAAAATGCCTCCAGGTTAATGAGCCATTGTTTTCACTTTCTAGAAGCAGCACACCAATAAAATGCTGTCCCATATTTGTAATGAAGTGGAACATTTTGTTTGCTAATTTAAAAAAAAAGGGCAGTTTTTTAAGTTTAAATCCACATTTCCATAGGTTGAATGATCCTGCTGGAGAACCTATAAATCATAGTTAGAACATGGACAGATTTATAAATCAGTGGGCAGGCTTTGTTACCGTCAGAATATCAACACCTGTCTGATTTTTGCTATTTTTATTCACATTACTGCCTGAATGCTTTCTTGCTTACTAATTCACAAAGACCCATAAACAAAATGTGCGTGCATATATGTAGACACTCCACCCACTCAGTAACTGATTGAGGTTTAAAGAAGATCAATCAAGAAGTAGACAGAATGTCATTGTCAATATAAACATCCATCTCCCTCCCTCCCTCCCTCCATTTTTCTTCTTCTGTCTCTTGCCTTCCCCCCAAGCTTTTCATTACTCCTTTTTATTTTCCATTTTCCTCTCATTCGTTTGTTCCTCCACCTCCTCCACCTCACACCTCTTCTCTAATCTTCCCTCTTTTTCCTCCACTTTGCAAAATGTAATCTTTTCTAACCTTATCTTGCTTTAAACTCTCATCACCTTTTTCCATGTCCTTCCCTCTTGTCTCTCACCTGCTTTTACTTCATCTGCTCACATCGCTTCTTCTCTTTTTCTTCTCGCAATTCCACTGGTACTAGACGGAAGTCATTGTACCAGAACTCCACCCTTAATGAAGATGAAATAGCCACTTTTATCTGCTTGTGTGTGTGTGTGCAAACAGCATGCCTGAACAGCACATTTAAAACATTAAATTAATTCCTTGCCCTGATTTTTCTGCTGCTACCTAAAATGTATATTCTCTTTTTCTTCTCCTTTTCAGGTTGATCAAACGTAGTAGGATCCTACCAATGGTCTTTCAGCTCATTATGGTAAGAAAGCAGTGATGTTTCATCATTTAGTCTTCAAGCCAGTATCTAAATTACTTTACCAGTCAAACTGGTCAGTAAATTCAGTGCAATTTTAAAATAAGCTCATCAAAGTTTGTATTATTGTAGCATTTCTATTCTGTTTATATTCAGTCTATTATGTCTGTTTCCTTCTTTTTGGTCTCTCCTTCCATCTAACCCTCAAATGTTTATGTAAATTAGTCTGAATAATGTTGACCTATTAGAGGGCTGGTGTAATTGACTGGCAGGTCAGCAGCAGAGAGGAGGAACGGCTAATAGAGTGGAAAGATGAACTCTGCTATTAAGATCATGTACAAGGGCTTGCACGCAAACACATGGCACTCGTCTGTTCTCAGTGAGCCATAACAGTGTTTCCAGTAAACCATTTCACCTGACCCTTTTTGCATGCGAACAATTTAATGCACCCACCAACACAGTACAACCAAACCAGCTCTAATTTATGCTTCACACAAACACATGCACTCACACAAACGCGCACACTCAATAACTCTGTTCTGCATGGCTGCCTGTCCAGCCCCAGCTAGCTGATACAGAATTTTAAACACTGCTGTCCAACAGCCTGATTAACTCGTCTCCTGAACCAGTCATGTCTGGATCCATTAGTGCCGTCTATATTGCTCACATTTGAATTGATTTATACTCCCTGAAACTCTCTGATGTAGATTGATTACACCTGTCGCTGGTGATCACACTTGTCATGGAGAAACTCACCTAATTGTATTTGTCTAAATGATGTAGTAGTTCTGCTTCAGACATGAAAGGACCTCAGGATGCTGGTTAGACCACGGCTCTGAACGGGGTGTTAGCCGTGCCTGAGGTGGCAAAAGACTGATCAGAGGGGAATGCTTGCAGTAAATGCTTTAACAAATCCTGCCTGGCTGAAAGTGTTCACAGTGCAGCTACACCGCTTATGCAAGTCAGATACTTATCCCTTCATGTGCAAGGTCCAAGTTAAACTTTGGTTTGCCGTTCCTCACTGTCCATTGTCAGCTTTATGCTTTTAGTGAGAACGTACAGTACAGTGCAGTATTTTTATAGCTTTTTTGTCTTTAAAGATCAAAATAGATTAGCTTTGTCATTTGTGGCTCCTGACAGGCAGTTTGTCCTCAGCACAAACTGATGTCATTGTCTCCAGCCGCAGGCAATTGCACATGATGAGTACTAGCCAGGCTAATCACCACGTACACAGATCACACCGATGTGCACCAACCCTGCAGGCAGAGCTGGTGTATCTCAGAGAGGATCAAATAGTGAAGTGGGGGCAGAAGGGGGAAGGAGAAGTGAATTACTGTAGGAGGGAGGAGAGAATATTTTGAAAAGAGGAGAAAGATGAAGTAAGAGGAGTAAATAGGATGGGTAAGAGGGAGGTGAAGATTACACTTTCAGTCTTTAAAAACAAATAAATAAAGGCACCTTTTTTAATAAAACAATCCACTACTTTATTAAATAATTAACTGTGTTCTCAAGACAGTATATGCAGTATAAATAACAAAATGATGACAAAACCATGTTAGATATTAGCTGTTTTGGGTTAATTGTGAAATGTTATAAGCAAACCTGTAATTTACTTATCCTGTGTCTGTCTCCTGTTTTTCTAGGCCAATAGAAGTAACGTTATCAGTGGGATAGTCCAAAACGCAGTTGTTTTGCTCTGCAATCTTAGTGAGGGCACAATCCAGGATCAGCAACCACTGTATCAACAAGGTAGAGTGTGTCTGAATTCCTCATGGTGAGAAAGATCTAGATTTTCTCTCCTTTAAAAGGTACTAAATTCTTCTTATATTTTCCTGCATTGTGTTGCAACACATGTACTATTATCAAGGACACTTAGTCATCGAAAGGCATCTGTTCTGCTCACATTAGTGATTGTTATGTTACTTGTTGACATCCCTGATACCCGACCACATTGTAGTGTAATGCTTATTCAGGTCAGCAACCTTGGCTGTGTGTGCCTGAGGCGGAGGTCATGCTTTTTGTCTCTCAGCTACTGTGAATAATCTGAGATTTTCCTGTCAATTGCAAGTGATTCCAGGGGATCCTTAGGGAGAAGTCAAATTCATGTTTTTTGTTCTCTTGGTGTGAGGACATTGTTCAGAAGTCTAGTTTAGGCCTATTCTGGCCATGAAGAGTTAGTTGGGGATTAGGACTTTAATTAGGAGGAAGCAATAGTGAGGCACAAAGCTTTGGTACACTGTGGATGCCTGCCCAGAATATTTGTGTGTGTGTGTGTGTGTGTGTGTGTGTGTGTGTGTGTGTGTGTGTGTGTGTGTGTGTGTGTGTGTGTGTAAATGTTTTGGGACCCACAGTTCAACAGTGTGATTGCAACACCACAATAACACACATTTTCTCAAGTTTCTATTTGAGGACTGTGTTCATTTCTTTCTTTCTTTTTTATTCACTCATCATTCTGTTTCATTTTGTCCATCTTTATATACTTGCATACTAACTCCTCCTCTCCCTCTGTTTCCATTGGGTCAGCAATGGAGCAGTCTTGAAGTCAGCATCATTATCATCCAATCAGCACCTCTCTCAACAAGAATCTGTCAACCCAGCACTAATACTGGCCTGGCAATTAACGCTATCTCCACTCCTCTCCTCTTGTTCTGTTCCCTCCTCTCCTCCTCTCCTTTTTGTCTCGTGCTATCAGCCACTTTTCCAATCTACTCAGCTCACATCTTGGCCCCTCATCTCCTTTCCTTCCTCACGTCTGTTCCCAGTTTTACCCTCTCCCATCTCCTCTATTTTGGGCTCCTGTTCTGCCTTCTCGTCTTTCTCCCTTGTTTTCCTTGTGGTCCCTCCAGATGAGTGTGGTGATGGCAAGAACGAAGGGAAAGGGAGAGAAGGAAAGAAGAGGAAAAGGGAGGAAGCGTGTATAATTGGGTTTTTAAGGTGTGACAGAGCGAGGAGGGGAAGGGTGGTGTTCTTGTTCATGTCGTGTGTGTGTGTGTGTGTGTGTGTGTGTGTGTGTGTGTGTGTGTGTG
>NW_005187529.1:1618529-1631781 GCF_000239375.1 Pundamilia nyererei | reverse complement strand
GTGTGTGTGTGTGTGTGTGTGTGTGTGTGTGTGTGTGTGTGTGTGTGTGTGTGTGTGTGTGTGTGTTAGGAGGCAGTGAAATAGACAGTGAAGAAGAGAAAAATAGGGAGGTGGTTTTTTTGTGCCTGTGTAACTGTATTTGTGCTTCTGCTTCTGTGTATCTGTGAGAAGAGGGTGTGTGTGCAGCAGTGAATGCAGGAAAACCTCATATTTGTGTGCGTAAGAGAGAGAGAGTTGGGGAGATGAGGTTTATAATTGGGCAGATTTGCCTCCGACTGAGATAATACCCCCTGGGGAATGAAGACAGAGGAAGCAAAGAGGGAGAGAAACAGAGATAGAGAGGAAGAACAGAACAACGGAGGAAAAAAAGAATGAAAGCATGAAAGAGAAAAGGGATGGAAAATGACGGAGGCAGAAAAGCAAAATAGGAGGTAAAAAGGGTAGCATGAAGGTGAGAGAGGGAAGCATGGGACACACAGAGAGCGAGAATGTGTTGAATCTGGGTTGGAGACAGCAAGGGATAACACGGTAGAGGAGAAAATTGGAGGTTAAGATGAGTGACAGTTTGATAGCAGAAGAGATTTTGGGATGCAAGAGGGAAGAATAACTTGATGCCTTAGTGTGAGATTTCTAAACAGAGTAAATATTTTAGGTGATAATGGATGATCGGCTTTAATTTGAAAACATGCAGCAGACTAAGGAAGAAAGTTTAGGCTCTAATCTGATCATACACGGATATAAAGCCTAGGGCTTCTCTGCCGAGAATAAATTTGAGACCAATTTTGCAGGCACACTGGCATGCAGGCTGTTATTTAATAAGGAAATGGTCACATCTAGAGCATGTCAAGCTCAGAAATTCAGCCCAACAGTTCAGAAATGTTTGCACCCTGAGTGAACCTTGAGTTTGGTCCTGGGCCGAGTGTCAGTTAAAGTGTGCTTATCCTTTTAATTAATTAAAGAGCTACTCAGGGGCTCTGTTTGTCTTCAGAGTTCTTGACAGTCACTGTGGTGCCTCTCAAGGTTAAATCCATCACACTTCATTTTTCATTATTTCTCTTGACCCTTGTAAGAAACTGAGATATTTCAGAAAATCTCTTCTGCTCCGATGTTATCTAGTTTCTTTCAATTTGCATTTATAAATTCCCGTTTCAAATTGGTTTCAGCATAATTTCCCAAATGCATTCTCTAATAGTTCACACTGTGTCCATATGTGTCCAGTCAAAAATAATGCCCCCCAAGCATAATTTATACCATAAAAATCTGTCTTTGTTAATTAAGGGTGCAGTAATTCATTGTTTCATTGTCTTTGCATAAAGTTACATGTCTTCAGAGTCTCTACAGACCCAGAAAAATAGAAAAGATTACCATGCATGTCTCTACAGATCAGAAAGAATGAAAAACAACCGTTTGGGTAGGTAGCCACCTTAAATAATAATAATAAAACAATAAAATCAGATAATCTGGCTGGGTGGAAAAAATGGCTTGAGAAGCATGGGTTTTTCTGTTTATGCTATAAATTTAGACAACAGACTTGGTAGCTAACTGACATAAATAACACATCATTAACTATATGTTGGTTCCCTAAAGTCAGTTTACATTAACATTAGGGGTACTCAGGCAGAAAAGGCATATCGGGCAGGTTATATTTGAAACTTAGACATGGAAGATTTGGAAGCATAAACATTGTGTGGTCCAAAGGTCTGTTATCATAGGAAATATCACATAGAGTTATGGTACACAGAATTAAAGTCAGCTAAAATAATATTTATTAATTATATGTACATCTTTCTTTTTTTCTTCTTCTTTTTTTTTGAGTAATATTCACCTGGACTTAAACTAAAAAAGTTACATTTACACATTTTTGACATTTTTAATTTTAATTGTTAGAATTCAGAGCAAGTTCCTGGCCCCACTTCTCTACATGCCCATCTCGATGTACTGTATAAGGCGCACTAAGTGAAAACAAAAACAGTGAAACAAAACAGTCAGATAAGTCAAATTTTACTCAACTCATTCTTCTTGCTTCCTCCACTTCCGTACCAGTGATTCATTAACGTTGAATTTTCTCGCAGCTGCTATATTCTCTTGTTGTTGCAGTATATTAATGACTAACCTCGTATTGTGGATGGATTATCTTAGTTGTTCTCCTGACTGAAGTTTACAGAATCCTGCCATGCGATTGCATTTGTCCCCAACATCGGGAACCTTCACATTAACTTTTATCAAGTGGAAAAAAATTAGCATTCATCCTCCAGCTTCACTGTGTTTGTTATGCTAACATAGCTGTGTCGCTAGCAATCAGGTAGCACATCATTATATACCAGCTAGTCCAACTTCAGTAACCCTACAAAAGTCACATAGTATATCATATTTCGGTGGAAACTAGCGAGCTAACTTCCTGCTAACTTCTAACTCCATTAAATGTATTACATTCTGTTTTCATGGATGCCTGGATATTAAACTTAATTGTTACACCTCATAAAGCAGCAACACTGATCATTTTATTAAAGATGAAAGAATTTAGACAGTTTTTAACTCTCAGTGATGCTGCAGTTTTTTGGACCTGAAGTGGGCGGAGTTTTGGACCTAGATTACTCCACAAGGCTCCTGACTACGGTAGCCATAATGCTCCGACAATCCATCAACCGGTCCGGCTTCGTAGCTTACCAAAGATGTACTAAAACATTTTTTGACAGATTTCTGAGTGCCATGTACCACATAAAATCGGTTTGAGGCCAGTAAGGACAACCAGAATTCATACATAACACACACCGGATTATAAGGCGCACTGTCAATTTTTGTGAAAATTAAAGGATTTTAAGTGCGCCTTTTAGTGCCGAAAATACGATAGATGTTTGTGTGGTATACTATACTATTATACACCACATTCTATAAGCAGAAAAGCATTGTCTTATAGTTAGGTCCATATATATATATTTGGACACGTTTTGTTTTTCTACCTGTTTACAGAAACATATTTATAGTTATATAATGACCTTAACAGAAGTTATATAAGTGGACATAATGTGTAGACCAGGGCTGCCCAATCCCAGTCCTCGAGAGCTACTATCCTGCAGCTTTTAGATGCATCCCTACTCCAACACAGCTGAATCAAATGTTTGATTACCTCTTCAGCATGCCACCGTGTTTGGCAAAGGCCTGATAACAAGCCATTCATTTGATTCGGGTGTGTGGGAACAAGGATGCATCTAAAAGCTGCAGGACGGTAGCTCTCGAGGACCGGGATTGGGCACCCCTGTTGTAGACTCTGAGCTTTCATTTGAGGCTGTCTTCATTTAAATTTGAGGAAGGGTTTAGAAGTTTCAGCTGCCCATTTTTTAAAAGGACCACAAGTAATTGGCCATGAAATGGCTTTGACTCAAAGGCAATTTCATGGGCAGGTGTGGGCAATTCCTTCATTATGTCATTACCAATTAAGCAGATAAAAGAAGTTGATTTGAGGTGTGGTGCTTGCATTTTGGAAGATTTTGCTGTGAACAGACAATATGTGGTTGAAACAAGGATCACTTGTTTCACCTGCATGGAAAGCAGGTGAAACAAGTGATCCTTACACTGCAGAAACAGAAGAAAACCACCATTATCCGTGGTGAAGAGAGCCCTTCACAACAGCCAACCAGGTGAACAACACTTTCCAGGAGGCAGGCATATCAATATCCAGGTCTATAATAAAGAGAAGACTGCATGAAAGTAAATACAGAGGGTTCATTGCAATATGCAAGCCACTCATAAGCCTAAAGAATAGAAAGGGTATACTGCAATTTGCAAAAAAAAAAAAAATCAAAAAAAGGCAGCACAGGTCTGGAAAAACATCCTTTGGACCGATGAAACCAAGAACAACCTCTTCCAGAATGAAAAGGAGGAAACCCAGCAGCTGGTGATGTCCATGAGTTCAAGACTTCAGGCTGTCATTGGGTTTTCAAACAAGTATTAGAAATGATTGATTTTACTAATGGTTTTACTAGTGAAAGATTTTACTTTCAGTTCTTTGTCCAATTACTTTTGAGCCCCTAAAAAGAATGGATTGTGTTAAAGTTGCCTCTGCACGAAGACTGTAGGTGCTACCATTACTTTTTTTCTCAGTTTAATTTTAATGTGAATTTTGACACAAGAACATAACTTTATAACAAAGAACAGATGTGTTGCTTGGAAGAGCCAGCTGTAGGACTCAGGATGACTGAGGATAAGGGCTGAACAGATGGAGTGAAGGGCAGGCGATGGTGGAAGCATGGTTGGTTGGATGGACAAGAAGCAGCGAGCCATAGCAGAAGCAGTGTTAAGTAGGAGTGAAGGTTTGTCTTTAAGGGTTAGGGTTAAATATGCAAACTATTGCATCCCATATGTTTTTCTTAACACCTTCTCTTGACCTTGACGGAAAATGTCATAAGGCCCCCAGGAAAGAAGAGGAATTTATGAAACCATAACCATTTGTAAACACTTAGGCTTTATAAATATGCATCAATGGCAGATGCAGCTCATTAGACTTGTACAATGTGGAGAAAGTTTTGGACCATTCCTCCTACAAAACTGTTTTAGTTTATCCATATTTCTAGGATGTTTTCAATGAACAGCTCTTTCCTCATCATGCCATAACATCTCACTTTTTAAGGTCAGCACTCTGACTTGGCCATCCCAAAACATGAATTTTCATTCTCTTTCATCCATTCTGTTGTTTATTTACTAGTGTGATTTGGGTCAGTGTCTTCTTGTATCACCCAGGCTCTCCTAAACTTCAGGTCATGAACTGTTGCCCTGAATTGTGCTTTTAAAAGTTCAAGATACAATTTTGAATTAATCAGTCCCTCCATCAGGCCCCGAGGCCAAACATAGCTATGTGGATTTTTGCCAGAAAGTTCCAATTTTGTCTCATCTGTCCATGAAATATTTGTCCCACAAGCAAACCGGAAATGTGCTGCTTTATTTATTTATTGTTGGACAGCCATTGTGACCTTCCATTAACACCATTCCTAGTCAGTGTTTTTCATTGACACACAACACAAAGATTTAGCAAGGTGTAAAGCTTTCTGCAGGTGTTTTACTGTCAGTCAGTAGTTGCGGTATTGATGTGATATTTACAGATTGTCCATTTACTCAGTTTGTAGACAGCTTGTTTCAGTGCCAGCTGATGCATACCGTTGCATATGCTATTGTAACTTTTCCACCTTTGTCCACCCTTAAAAAGCTTCTGTTAAAGTCATTTTAGTGTAATTAAGGAATAATTTCTGTCTTTTTTAAAAAGAGCACACTTGGTGAGTAGTAATAATCAGCAAGTATCAGCAGCATAATACACAAAAACTATCTAAGTGGGACTGTGTTGTCAAGTTGCATTAACAGGACAAGTCTTTTTTGATTGAACAGTCAAAAGTAGAGCAGCTTGTCTAATTAATTATGAGATTGTTTGACAGTGTAACAGTACATCTCGCTGACAGCAGGCAAACTTAATGGCTTTCTAGTGTCTGCAGTGTTGCACTTTCACTCTCAAAAATAAACACACGACATCCACAGTCTAAATAAAGATCTGTTGGAAGACGAAAACAAAACTGGGTGTATTTTCCCTAGTGAAGACTATGATTTAATACACATGGTTATATAACTAAGTTTTTGTGCACAGAAGTAGAAATGAAGGACAAATCTGGGCGTATTGATTGTCTAGGTATTGTTATATTTATGGACACTGCATGTGTCATGTCTTCACTGTGACTATCCTCTGTGTCACTTTAAATTTAATAGTGATATAACATGGGTTTGCACTTTAGTAGGTGCTATTCATAGCTTTGCAAGAGGTAACAACCTCATGTTGTACATTGGACAGTTATGTAGGGAGAGACTGAGTGAGGTGAGAGAACAGACAAAAACAATAAGAATGAGTTTTTGGATGAGTATGTAGTAAGTTGCCTTGTTGCCTCTGCTGCCCTTATGTACTTTCTCATTAAGGGACTGTAACCCTACACAGTTCAGTGTCGTATTCAAACAATTTCCTCTGATGTGCAGCTTGGTAATAACAAAATGTTAATTGAATTAAGCTTGCATATAGGCAATCAATCTGCTCTGTAGCTGAATCGGAGCCTGAAGTTACAGATATTTATTGGTATAGTCTAATTTGTTTCCAGCTAGAGAAACATTTTTGGTTCACATGAACTTAAAGATGTTCTTGTAAATGTAATAATGTAATTGTGGTAATGTGCGTGAATTGCCTGAATTGCTTTTTGTTTCTCCTTGTTTAATAAAATGTATCGTGAACACAGGGCCTCAAAAAGACAAACATCTAATATATAGATCATTATAACATATAGAATATATTAACTGATACAATTTGTATTAAACTGGTTAAAGATTTTTGGCAGTTAAAGTGACAAAGCCGTCCTTAATTAGGTTCTCTTATATTATTATCCTTATTTTTTATGTTCACGGCTTAATAGGTTAACAATTTATATAGGTTGACAAGTTCCCAGAATGCACTGGGCATATGCAAAGCTCTGCAAAAATACAAGTTACCAAGAAAACTAAGAAATCATAGTTCAGATACAATCTTCTCCACTTTTCTTGAATACACAGGGCTTATTGAGGTGGTGGTTTGCACCTTCTCAGAAGCTGCGCTTGCTCATCTAGATAGAGAGGAGCATGCTGGAAGGAAGGTCGGCCACGTTGTGCTACAAGCTCTGTTGGAACTGCTTCACAACGTCCTTAAGCAAACATCAGTTGTTGTCCGCTCTGCCCTGCAGGTATGAACACTCAGACACACCTGATGAACACAAACTTTACAGCTGACTGATGTCCCTTTGTGATTTCATCATGGTCCTCAAAGATGCACAGAGACCAAACAAGAACTGCCATGTCTGAAAGATCATCGCTAGTGATGTGAGCTGGTTCTCCACCTACAACCCAGCAGTTTTCAGTTAAAGAGTCACACCGGAAGAGATCCAGTGCGCACACTGCAGAGGTGCAAGTGCAAGAGGAAATAACAGGAGTTTAACTGAAATAGCAGCCAAACTAGAAACTGTGTGAGCATACCAGAGAAGGAGATCATGAAAGGGAGATCATTCAAATTTAAATCAAGTGTGTTTTTTGATATTTTTATGGGCCCATTCCCCTAAAAGAAACTTAAAGAAAACTAAATATTAAGGAATCCAGGCATAATTTCAGTATCACACACTTTCAAAACGCTCAACGGTCCTTGCAAAGACATCCTTAAAGAGCCACAAGCCTTAATTTAGAAAATAATACTAAATTATTGTTATTTGTTAGGTTTTTTTGGCTTCATCTTGTGAAATTGGTCATTTTAGGCTCATGTATGTCCTACAGTGATTCACCACTTTTTGCCAACTTCATCTTTGGTGAGTGCGGATTCACCGACAGAATCACAAAGTGTACTTCCTCAAAATGTTGCCCTTGTATCACGTCCCTGAAGGCATGTGTCTGTGTGTGTTTGAGTGTGTGTGCCCCTTGAAGTATACAGTGAAAGCTAGCAGGTTTAAGCAACTGCAATATTGAAGTTGTGGACTCAGGAGAAAGGGTACGAAGTCCTGAATCCCTGGGACGCACACACACACACACACACACACACACACACACACACACACACACACACACAAGCATACACAGAGGGGCCTGTCTGGCTATGTCCCTGCGGCCTCATTATCACCGCTGGCTTTGTCCTTAGCTTGCCTCACTACATACACATCCACGCGCACACACTCACACTCTTGGATTGGCACACACACATCAGCCCCCATCTCCCCATAGTGTGCACCCCAGCCCAGCACATACATATTAATGCCCGGACAGGGGGTGGGGGGACTAAAGTGAAGGCAGGGTGAAAGACTGGGTGAAAGAGAGGACAGAAAAAAGAGAAGGATGGGTGGAGAGATAGGAGAGACTGAGATGGAAAAGGCAACAAGCAGAATCTGCAGCGGAAATCAATTCTGCGAGAAATGCAAAGCTCATTAAAAAGAAAACTTCAGCCCAAACCAAATTCATTTGGGTAATAAGGTCTGATAAGGAGAAAGGACGTGACTAGACCGTTTTTCTCAAAATATTACTCAGTTGGTCAAGAGGGAGCATGTCAGAGATTATATACAGTACACTACAGAAGGAAAAAATAGGACAAGCGTAGCAGAGACTTTGGGAAAGAGACAAAATATGTGCTGTTATTAGCCCATCACTAATTGGCCTGAAGTTCCACTACAGGCAGGAAGTAAAGTAAAATAAGCCAAAGTAAGTCACAGAGGTGCTAATAATGAGGGGCAAAAGAGATGATGCCTTAAGAATGAGATGCAAAAATAACTTTGTGGCAAAAAAATGTTCAGCTTATGTTATCCTGAGAACTTAAAGAAGGTTTAGAATAACATAATATGTAGAAAAAAAACAATTCCCTGTCTTCATCTATCAGGGTGTCTTTCTGTGTATGTCTCAGTTTGTCAGAATAAGTCTTGGCAGGTCCCTGGATCCATCGTTATTGACTGTCAAATCTCTATAAATGATTTAATGTGTGTGTGTGTGTGTGTGTGTGTGTGTGTGTGTGTGTGTGTGTGTGTGTGTGTGTCTTTGCACGTGTGTATAGAGCCAGAGGCTATCTTGTCCAGCAGCAGAGACGGAGGCAGCAGAGAAGCTGCTCCGAGCCAACAGACCCCTGAGCCAACTCAACACACACCTCATTCACATGGTGAGACCAACACTCACAGATCCTGTGCATGTCTGTGCATGTAAATGTGTTGTATGCATATATATTTTTTATGGTTGTTTCTGTTTGCATGTTTATATACATGTAAATATATGCTGGATACAGTGGCAAATATTGTGTTCTTGTACATAGTGCATTTAAAAAATGTATGTTTTTTAAATGCACTATGTTGTGCAGAGCTGATGCTCAGGTGGATAGGGCACATATCACCTGGTCTAAAGCAGCTTCCTGCTTGTATCCAGGCCAACCAGCCCTGGGTTCCAGTGTTAACACATGTCCATCTCTATTATGCTACCTGAATTAGATAAAAGTGCCAGTAACCAAAACATTAGTGACCTATACAGCTCAAAGTAGGTTATTCTTTAGTTATACACTAGGTCTCCAAATAAATCCATTAAGATCAGCAAAATAATCAGCTGCATCTGCATCTTGACTAAATATTTCTAGAGAAATATCTCACTGCACCACACTGTATGTGTTTCTTTGTTATTGTAGGAGTTAACTGGACAGTTGAAAATGTGTGCATGGACCATCTAATTCCTTCAATTAGAAAAGCTGTGTGCTTCGTGAATATTGTGTGTCTATTTAAAACTGATGATTGTCTACGTTTACTGAAGTAATTGGTTTGCAGTTATTACAGTTATTAATCCCAGGCATGTGCAGTGTCTGCTGGTACTAACACAGAACCTGATGAAGTCTAAAAACAGAAAGATAAGCATTGCAACAGTGTTGGCCTTTTGTTATCTCTGCAGCCAGTCAAACATCCATACCCACTGACACTAAACACAAATAAAATTGTGATTAACGATATGGCGCCTTGCAATGAGATCGCACCAGCTGGAATGCTCATCAACATGTTGATGTTCTTGCCCCTGAGTATTTAGTAGTCATTAGTACATTATTATATGAGTACTCGGTACTTAGGCCAAAAAGAGAGGGTACTATGAGGCAGCACACTTCTGGGAAGTCTACGCCAGAGAGATGAAAGAGGAGGAGACTGTGGGGGATTTTAAAAAAAAAGAAGTCTCCAGGGATGGAAACAGACACTACACTTGACACATCGAGTGTTGTTTGGAAAAGTAGGCTGACCGAGCAGCTGACACACCCCCAGCCTTTGCATATATCTATAGATAGATAGATGGATAGATTGGAATCAAATGTAAAATTGAGAAGTAAAGGTATGAAATTCTCCTTGGACTCTGGCCACATTGTTATTAGTCTCATTGTGTATTCTCCCATTTAGTATCTTTTGGTTGTTGTTGTACTTTCACACTGACAATGACAGAGGATACAGACAGGATACTTTTTTTTTTTTAACAATGATTTATTGATTTTTTTGGAACAACACAAACAGCAACAAATCAGCACAACAAATACAAATAAGAAAAAGAGAAGAAAAAAAAACCAAATATAGGTACATGAGTTACAGATGTACATGTCTGGGTCAAAATATGTACAGTGTTTCACATTTGAAGTCAAGGGAAAGAAAAAAGGAAAAAAGTGGGGGAGAGAAAAAAAATACAAACATTAATTATTGTGTTTAAAAACAAAATGTGATCCCCCTTTATGTAATAGCACAGCAAGGTCACGAGGTTGGTGATCAAGCAAAGGCCGCCATATCCTACAGAATGCATCACAATTGCCCTTTATGATGGCACTAAGGCGCTCCATTGGCAGCACCTTGAACATTTCTCTGTACCATTGTGTAACAGTGGGGGGCTGTCTCTGAATCCATTGAAACAGTACACATTGCCTCGCTAAATGTACCTAACAAAGCATCTGTACAGAAGACAGAGAAAGGCCTTCTATAGATAGACCCAGAACGAACAGCACAGGGTTCAGTGGGATTGACTGGTGAAAGATTGAGCGAAGCTCTATAGCAATACTTTTCCAAAATCTAGTAATTAAAGGACCTTGCCATATGCCATTTCCGTATTGCACTTTACACAAAATGGAGAAATCTGAGTGATGAATTTTATTTAGAAACTCTGGCGTACGCTGCAGTCTATGTAAGATTCTGTAATGGCTTTCCTGGAGTCTGTTACAGGAAAACAATTTCTTGGCAGATCTAAAAGTTTTGGACCATGCTTCTGCACTAAGCTGAACTTCGAGATCGGTTTCCCACCAAACCCTGGCCTTATCAGTGGTTACAAAATTCAAAGACAATAATTTCCCATAACAAAGAGCGATAAATTTCTTTTTTGTGATTATTTCCTCATTAAATTTAAGAAGAAAGCTTTCAATAGGATTCAAAACAGGTTGATTGGCTGGAAATGTAAGGGAATTTACAAAATGCCTTACTTGCAGGAACCCAAAGAAGTGTTTCTGTGGTAAATTATATTTAATTTGAATTTGATTAAAGGCCATAAAACTACCCCTTTCAAACAGATCGCAAATAAATCGTATATTTTTAGAACGCCAATCATCAAATATACTAATGCCAATACCTGGAAGGACAGCTTTATTCCTAATTAGAGGCTGTAGACAGGATACTTTTATGTTTTGTTGACTGCCAATTTTACTTGGATTCAAAAGGTACCTGGGTGCCATTACTGATTCTACAGATTTTAAGATCCAGTACACATAGTAAAAATCTTGATGCAGAACCTGAGTATCCAAAATAGAAACATGTTCTCTTATACTTTAATCTCTGCATGTATTCACTGATTATCTGTCCATGCAGCTGTCTGCTGAGAACCAGGAAATCTGGGAGGAGTCTGTTCATTGTCTGTCACTGCTGGTCCAACTTTACTGTGGAGAGGGTCCTGACTGCCTGTCGCCTTCCTGCTTACGAAGCTTCTCGCATGTGCTGCGCACTCGCATGCACACTGAGACCCCCCGAACACAACGTACAGCTCTTAAAATTATTAAACGACTAGTAAGTAAACATCCACACAGACGGACAATCTGAAAAGCTTAACTGAACACACTGACATTTTCACATACACACGCTCATCAGAGCTCATGAACATTTTTTTGGATGTATATTTTGTGTTCCATTTGTGTTGAACCTTGGTTCTATATTTGTAATTTGAGCGCCCTGCAGATTTAACATATTGGAATTATAGACACATACATATATGTGTATAAATTATACAAACACAAGAGTCAGTTCAACTGTGCTGCTGTTCTGAAAAAAACGTGTACTTTCACCCAAACGAGACTGACAGAGAGAGCAAGGCAGAGAGGGAAAAAATTTTGGTTTTCTATCTGCCTCTCACTCTGTTCAAGTGTCTGTCCAATTTTGTCTCACAGTCAGAATGATTTGTACTACAGACCAAAGCTAGCCTGTAGTACAGTGTACTGCAGTAAAACACATTGAAATTTAGTAAGGCTAAGGCTCCCCAAACAAAACGGAAACATTATTTTAATCTGGTAGCAGTGGGAAGGACTGAGCAGCTGCGGCTGGCATTCAGGATTTAACAAGGCGACAGTTTCTTAACCCTGACAAACAATAGCAACATTTTATGTGTCTAAAACAATTTAATATTAATAGGAACATGCTGTGAATTGAGTGAAAATGTTGGCCCACCTACTGATTCATTTGAATTTAAAACCTTGTTAAAATGTTAACTAAACTGCCAGTAAAATATTGTCTGACTAAGGCAGTTAGTTGTGCAGTAGTTAGATATTTGGTAGACATCTTACATGCTTTGCTAGCAAATGAGTTCACATTGAATGTTTTTGTGTTAAAAGATTTAAGCCCAGTGCCAGCCCTCGTGGCCAAGTAGTTTACGGTTCATGTGACATAGCCGCAACCCGGGTTTGATTACTTTCTCAGTTCAACCTCACCTATTGTCTTCACCCTGCCAGGTGGGTGGACGGTGTGGACACCCAAGTTTGTGAATGCAATAACTTGAGAACGAAGTAATGGAGCACTTTCAGATTGATACCATAAGTGCATCTACTAAAAATCTCTGACAAGTTGGAATCTCAGTGACTTTGAACTCGAGGTCAGGGGTCAGAGGTCAAGTGTTCTGAAAATCTTCTGAATGTGAAACAACGTAGGAGTTTCAAATTGACACCTTAAGTGTATCTACTAGGAGGCTGAGGGCTATCACTGACTGCCATCGTTATTTTTAAACCATGATGTCAGCGTTATTTGGACATTAATTGCGTTGTTCTAGTTGTCGAAACTTAACCATACTTAAGAATAAGTTAAGTGTGTTGATATTGGATTTTTAATCAATCTGGTCTCTGAATGTAACCCACTGAATTTAATTTAATTTACTGAATACATATCTTTTTAGAGATTACTGCTAAAAAAAGAGGCAGGGTTGGTGAGTCGGTCCAGTAAAAATGCATTTTAGGAAATCAACATGAAGTTAGAAAAAATAGCTGATTGTTCAGCAGACCCCTATGAATTATGTAAAATGCATTTGTAATGTTTTGGCTTGGCCGCAGGGTCATGAGATTCTGCATGTGGGATACAAGGTCAGCTGTCACCCTGAGATCACATGATCTGACTGAAGGCTGTGCCTGGAAGCTACCGTGTGTGTGTGTGTGTGTGTGTGTGTGTGTGTGTGTGTGTGTGTGTGTGTGTGTGTGTGTGTG